>NW_026728941.1:365000-385000 GCF_030272615.1 Cryptomeria japonica
GGGAAGAACATCCCGTACGGAACCCGGTTACCCGAAAACCACCGCACCGTCGATGCTCGCGACAGTCATGCCGTGAGAGTGTGCACCGTGCACGCGACCGAGTAAGGCCACTCAGAGACATCCATTTCCCAGGCATATGCCCCCTACGCACTTTTGGTGGTGCACCCCGCACGAACAATCCCGCCTCGACCAGCCTGAACAATTCCCCTCTCGAAGGAAGGCCTCGGCCTTAATCGTCCACGACAAACAGCTCGACGAGGCATGAAGCACCCACGGGAGCCGGAGCACGACGATGCAGAGTCTCGGTTCACAGGAGCCTGGGAAGAACATCCCGTACGGAACCCTTTACCCGAAAACATCCGAACCGCACATGCTCGCGACAGTCCTGCCGTTAGAGAATGCACCGTGCACGCGACCGAGTAAGGCCACTCAGAGACATCCATTTCCCAGGTATATGCCCCCTACGCACTTTTGGTGGCGCAACTCGCACGAACAGTCCCACCTCGACCCCGTATACAAGCTTTTTTGCCTCGAAGAGTTCGTCGGAGACGAAGAAGCAACCTTCAGTGCAACCGTAGCACTCTTTTGTGCAACCGCCCAAACAACGCCCCCTCTACCCTCTGTCGAAACACTCGGCATTGCTGCTCCCTAAGGTGAGCTTCTCCTCATAGGCAATTCCGCTCTTATCCGGTCACGTTTGTGTGCCCGAATTTCGCAAGGCAACCTCCATGGGACATGGAAAAGACTCGAGAAGAGAGCTCGCTCACGGGAGAGAGAAGCCAAGGAGACCACGAGAGTGCTGAGAGTGGGACAGCGCTGAATAGGCGGGAGAAGCCTGCGCGTATAAACGGAGATATATATCCAATTGCAACGAAGGAACGTGCCAAAGATCGAGAACAATGGCAGAAATGCTAGTAACGTGCACTTCGGGACCAACGCATCACCGGAAGACAACCGCCAAACATCGAAAGAGTCGCGATGCTCCGCAACCTACGTGCAAAGCGGTCGCACACCGGGTAAGGGAGTGAGAGCCCCAAACATAGCTGGGCGAGGCGCTCACTCCGCTCTTTAATATCTCGTTAATACCGCCAAGGAAATGGCACAAGCACACACACACAAGCATCCTCGGAAGAGGACAGTTCGAGTGACAGGTCAAATCCAAGAGTTCCGAAGACTACCTCCAGGAACAATCGGGAACAAGACCGATTACAAGTCGTCGAGTCTGTTACTGGGCGAACACGAGATGCGCACAGGAAATCGATCAGCCCTCACAATGGCCCAAGGCCAGAGATCGGACTGCTACGATTTACCCCAACAATCATCGTGCCACTCTTCGCAGAGAGGTGATAGACGCCAACGAGCCCGCGCATAGCAATCGAGGTGTAAAAAGGGCGTTGAAGGCAGGAAGCCTGGACGAAAGAGGCTACGAGGTCACCTCGAAGCGGTCTAAGAATCGGGCGCACTTGGGGCGACTACCAGTGCCAACCCCTTATCCCGCGGTGCGTCCGACACACAGAAATTTCCAAGGCGGCCAAGGAGCCTCCCCGCATAGCAATCGGGGTGTGAGGTTACGGATGCAGCATTGATAGCAATCGAGGTGGGAGGCGAAGGATGCAGAAGTGAGAGCCGAGGGATGTAGCAGAGATAGCAATCGGGGTGTGTGATGCAGAAGAGATAGCAATCGAGGTGTGCGGTGGGAAGGGCCCAGCAGCCAGAATGCATGAAGCGACGGATGAAGCAGTGATGACAACCGGGCTGTGAGGAGAGGAGGGATGCAGCCAAGAAAGCAATCAGGGCTCGAGGCAAGGGATGCATCAAGGATAGCAATCATGTTGTGAGGCGAGATTCCAAAGGCTAAACGTGAGAGGCTGCAGGGTCGACTCAGAGAGGTCTATGCATGTGAGAGGCTGAAAGCAAGGTCAACTCGGAGCGGTCTATGCATCGGGCACGCTTGGGGCGACTACCAGTGCCAACCCCTTATCCCGCGACGCGTCCGACAAAGAGAACGTTCCAAGGCGGCAGAGGAGGTTACCAGCCGAAGGATGCAGTAGCAATAACAGGTATAGTTCCGCGGCGGCCGAGAAGACTCACCGCATAGGAATCGGGATGCGAGGCGAGGGATGCGGCGGGAAGGCCCCGACGGCTAAACGGAAGAGGCTGCAG
Organism: Cryptomeria japonica; assembly: GCF_030272615.1. Lineage (NCBI taxonomy): Eukaryota > Viridiplantae > Streptophyta > Pinopsida > Cupressales > Cupressaceae > Cryptomeria > Cryptomeria japonica. Next base: position 367,164 of record NW_026728941.1, read on the forward strand.
GGCCGCCTCGGAATGGTCCAAGCATCGGACGCGATTGGGACGACTACCAGTGCCAACCCCTTATCCCGCGATGCGTCCGATACACAGATAGTTCCAAGGCGGCCGAGGAGCCTCACCGCATATCAATCGGGGTGCGAGGCGAGGGATGGGGCGGGAAGGCCCCAACGGCTAGACGGAAGAGGCTTCAGGGCCACCTCGGAATGCTCCAAGCATCGGACGCGCTTGGGGCGACTACCAGTGCCAACCCCTTATCCCGCGATGCGTCCGATACACAGATGGTTCCAAGGCGGCCGAGGAGCCTCACCGCATAGCAATCGGGGGTGCGAGGCGAGGGATGGGGCGGGAAGGCCCCAACGGCTAGACGGAAGAGGCTTCAGGGCCGCCTCGGAATGGTCCAAGCATCGGACGCGCTTGGGGCGACTACCAGTGACAACCCCTCATCCCGCGATGCGTCCGATACGAAGATGGTTCCAAGGCGGCCGAGGAGCCTCACCGCATAGCAATCGGGGTGCGAGGTGGGGGATGCGGCGAGATGGCCCCAACGGCTAGACGGAAGAGGCCACAGGGCCGCGTCGGAATAGTCCAAGCATCGGACGCGCTTGGGGCGACTACCAGTGACAACCCCTTATCCCGCGATGCGTCCGATACGAAGATAGTTCCAAGGCGGCCGAGGAGCCTCACCGCATAGCAATCCGGGTGCGAGGTGGGGGATGCGGCGAGATGGCCCCAACGGCTAGACGGAAGAGGCTGCAGGGCCGCCTCGGAATAGTCCAAGCATCGGACGCGCTTGGGGCGACTACCAGTGACAACCCCTTATCCCGCGATGCTTCCGATACGAAGACAGTTCCAAGGCGGCCGAGGAGCCTCACCGCATAGCAATGGGGGTGCGAGGTGAGGGATGCGGCGAGATGGCCCCAACGGCTAGACGGAAGAGGCCACAGGGCCGCCTCGGAATAGTCCAAGCATCGGACGCGCTTGGGGCGACTACCAGTGACAACCCCTTATCCCGCGATGCATCCGATACGAAGATAGTTCCCAGGCGGCCGAGGAGCCTCACCGCATAGCAATCGGGGTGCGAGGCGAGGGATGCGGCGAGATGGCCCCAAAGGGTAGACGGAAGAGGCTGCGGGGCCGCCTCGGAATAGTCCAAGCATCGAACGCGCTTGGGGCGACTACCACTGCCAACCCCTTATCCCGCGATGCGTCCGATACACAGATAGTTCCGAGGCGGCCGAGGAGCTGGGGGATGCGGCGAGATGGCCCCAACGGCTAGACGGAAGAGGCTGCAGGGCCGCCTCGGAATAGTCCAAGCATCGGACGCGCTTGGGGCGACTACCAGTGACAACCCCTTATCCCGCGATGCGTCCGATACACAGATAGTTCCGAGGCGGCCAAGGAGCCTCACCGCATAGCAATCGTGGTGCGAGGTGGGGGATGCAGCGAGATGGCCCCAACGGCTAGACGGAAGAGGCTGCAGGGCCGCCTCGGAATGGTCCAAGCATCGGACGCGCTTGGGGCGACTACCACTGCCAACCCCTTATCCCGCGATGCGTCCGATACACAGATAGTTCCAAGGCGGCCGAGGAGCCTCACCGAATAGCAATCGGGGTGCGAGGCGAGGGATGCGGCGAGAAAGCCCCAACGGCTAGAGGGAAGAGGCTTCAGGTCCGCCTCGGAATGGTCCAAGCATCGGACGCGCTTGGGGCGACTACCAGTGACAACCCCTTATCCCGCGACGCGTCCGATACACAGATAGTTCCAAGGCGGCCGAGGAGCCTCACCGCATAGCAATCGGGGTGCGAGGCGAGGGATGCGGCGAGAAGGACCCAACGGCTAGACGGAAGAGGCTTCAGGGCCGCCTCGGAATGGTCCAAGCATCGGACGCGCTTGGGGCGACTACCAGTGACAACCCCTTATCCCGCGACGCGTCCGATACACAGATAGTTCCAAGGCGGCCGAGGAGCCTCACCGCATAGCAATCGGGGTGCGAGGCGAGGGATGCGGCGAGAAGGACCCAACGGCTAGACGGAAGAGGCTTCAGGGCCGCCTCGGAATGGTCCAAGCATCGGACGCGCTTGGGGCGACTACCAGTGACAACCCCTTATCCCGCGACGCGTCCGATACACAGATAGTTCCAAGGCGGCCGAGGAGCCTCACCGCATAGCAATCGGGGTGCGAGGCGAGGGATGCGGCGAGAAGGACCCAACGGCTAGACGGAAGAGGCTTCAGGGCCGCCTCGGAATGGTCCAAGCATCGGACGCGCTTGGGGCGACTACCAGTGACAACCCCTTATCCCGCGACGCGTCCGATACACAGATAGTTCCAAGGCGGCCGAGGAGCCTCACCGCATAGCAATCGGGGTGCGAGGCGAGGGATGCGGCGAGAAGGACCCAACGGCTAGACGGAAGAGGCTTCAGGGCCGCCTCGGAATGGTCCAAGCATCGGACGCGCTTGGGGCGACTACCAGTGACAACCCCTTATCCCGCGACGCGTCCGATACACAGATAGTTCCAAGGCGGCCGAGGAGCCTCACCGCATAGCAATCGGGGTGCGAGGCGAGGGATGCGGCAAGAAGGACCCAACGGCTAGACGGAAGAGGCTTCAGGGCCGCCTCGGAATGGTCCAAGCATCGGACGCGCTTGGGGCGACTACCAGTGACAACCCCTTATCCCGCGACGCGTCCGATACACAGATAGTTCCAAGGCGGCCGAGGAGCCTCACCGCATAGCAATCGGGGTGCGAGGCGAGGGATGCGGCGAGAAGGACCCAACGGCTAGACGGAAGAGGCTTCAGGTCCGCCTCGGAATGGTCCAAGCATCGGACGCGCTTGGGGCGACTACCAGTGACAACCCCTTATCCCGCGACGCGTCCGATACACAGATAGTTCCAAGGCGGCCGAGGAGCCTCACCGCATAGCAATCGGGGTGCGAGGCGAGGGATGCGGCGAGAAGGACCCAACGGCTAGACGGAAGAGGCTTCAGGGCCGCCTCGGAATGGTCCAAGCATCGGACGCGCTTGGGGCGACTACCAGTGACAACCCCTTATCCCGCGACGCGTCCGATACACAGATAGTTCCAAGGCGGCCGAGGAGCCTCACCGCATAGCAATCGGGGTGCGAGGCGAGGGATGCGGCGAGAAGGACCCAACGGCTAGACGGAAGAGGCTTCAGGGCCGCCTCGGAATGGTCCAAGCATCGGACGCGCTTGGGGCGACTACCAGTGACAACCCCTTATCCCGCGATGCGTCCGATACACAGATAGTTCCAAGGCGGCCGAGGAGCCTCACCGCATAGCAATCGGGGTGCGAGGCGAGGGATGCGGCGAGAAGGACCCAACGGCTAGACGGAAGAGGCTTCAGGGCCGCCTCGGAATGGTCCAAGCATCGGACGCGCTTGGGGCGACTACCAGTGACAACCCCTTATCCCGCGACGCGTCCGATACACAGATAGTTCCAAGGCGGCCGAGGAGCCTCACCGCATAGCAATCGGGGTGCGAGGCGAGGGATGCGGCGAGAAGGACCCAACGGCTAGACGGAAGAGGCTTCAGGGCCGCCTCGGAATGGTCCAAGCATCGGACGCGCTTGGGGCGACTACCAGTGACAACCCCTTATCCCGCGACGCGTCCGATACACAGATAGTTCCAAGGCGGCCGAGGAGCCTCACCGCATAGCAATCGGGGTGCGAGGCGAGGGATGCGGCGAGAAGGACCCAACGGCTAGACGGAAGAGGCTTCAGGGCCGCCTCGGAATGGTCCAAGCATCGGACGCGCTTGGGGCGACTACCAGTGACAACCCCTTATCCCGCGACGCGTCCGATACACAGATAGTTCCAAGGCGGCCGAGGAGCCTCACCGCATAGCAATCGGGGTGCGAGGCGAGGGATGCGGCGAGAAGGACCCAACGGCTAGACGGAAGAGGCTTCAGGGCCGCCTGGGAATGGTCCATGCATCGCACGCGCTTGGGGCGACTACCAGTGACAACCCCTTATCCCGCGACGCGTCCGATACACAGATAGTTCCAAGGCGGCCGAGGAGCCTCACCGCATAGCAATCGGGGTGCGAGGCGAGGGATGCGGCGAGAAGGACCCAACGGCTAGACGGAAGAGGCTTCAGGGCCGCCTCGGAATGGTCCAAGCATCGGACGCGCTTGGGGCGACTACCAGTGACAACCCCTTATCCCGCGACGCGTCCGATACACAGATAGTTCCAAGGCGGCCGAGGAGCCTCACCGCATAGCAATCGGGGTGCGAGTCGAGGGATGCGGCGAGAAGGACCCAACGGCTAGACGGAAGAGGCTTCAGGGCCGCCTCGGAATGGTCCAAGCATCGGACGCGCTTGGGGCGACTACCAGTGACAACCCCTTATCCCGCGATGCGTCTGATACACAGATAGTTCCAAGGCGGCCGAGGAGCCTCACCGCATAGCAATCGGGGTGCGAGGCAAGGGATGCGGCGAGAAGGACCCAACGGCTAGACGGAAGAGGCTTCAGGGCCGCCTCGGAATGGTCCAAGCATCGGACGCGCTTGGGGCGACTACCGTTGCCAACCCCTTATCCCGCGATGCGTCTGATACACAGATAGTTCCGAGGCGGCCGAGGAGCCTCACCGCATAGCAATCGGGTTGCGAGGCAGATTATTGGGAAGGGAACCCCCTGGGATGCGGCTCAAGCAGTGCCCAAAGGGACTGGAATGCGGAATCACATCGAGAGACCCAAATGCTATACGAGGGCTCAAATCGAATTATCGATTTGGCCACGACATGGACGCATCGGAACGACTACCTTTGCCGAACCACTCGCAATTGCATCCATACCGAAACCAATAGACATTTCCGTTAGAGCCCTCGCATAGCATTCGGGAATCTCGCATGCCCCTCTAAATCGACCAATGCTGGCGCTCAACGAAAATCCGAGCGCTACCACCGTTCGAGCGCCAGCATTGGTCGAGTTAGAGGGGCACGGGGGAGAATGCTCCAGTCAACACCTCCCCTATATAAGTTATTTGTCCGATTCTCGCACAACCGTAGTCTGCCTCGTCGAATCAAACAACGGTCCCAGATTCCGACTTCCGTTCCGTAGAGACCCAAAAGCTAGATGGAGGCTCGCAAGAAAGAGAGTCGGCGCATAGCAATCGGGTTTCTCGAACGTTTAGGGACCGAGCTCACTTGCGGATAGGGCAAAATCCGCCAAGCAACCCAAAAGCTAGACGGGGGCTCGAATCGAATCGCCTAGGCGGCCACAACAACGACGTGTTGGATCGACTACCAGTGCCAAACCATTCAGCAAGACTAGTCTGTGTCGAGGCCGGATAGAGATTCTCAGAGAGCGCCCGTATAGCATTTAGGAGACCTGCCGCGTCCCTCACACTCGACAAATGGTGGTGCACGTTTATAAATCCGAGCGATCCCAACCCTTTCAAGCACCAACATCGGTCGAGATAGAGGGGCACGGAGGGGGCTGCGTGAGACAACACAGTCCCCTATATAAGTTATTTGTCCGATTCTCACACATCCGAAGAATGGTCATCAAATCGGACAACAGCCCAAACTTCCGACTTCCGTCCCAGAAAGCCCAAGAGCTATCTAAAACGTTCATGGCCGGAACTCGATCGCGGCTATACCAGTCCGCCAAGCAACCCAAAAGCTAGACTGGAGCTCTAGTCGAATCACCTCTGTGGCCATTGCAAGGACGTGTTGGAGCGACTACCATTGCCGAACCATTCCGCAGGTCGAGTCCATACCAAGGCCGCATAGAGATTCACGATGAGCTCCTGCATAGCAATCAGGAGACTTGCCGTGTCCATCACAATCGATAAATCCTGGTGCAAGATTTTTGCATCCGAGCGCTCCAACCAGTCGAGCACCAGCATCAATCGACATAAACGGGCACGGGGGGAGGATGCTCGAGAACACTACCTCCCCTATATAAGTTATTTGTCCGATTCTCAAGCAGCCGAAGTCTGGTCATCGAATCGGGTCAAAGACCACAACTTCCGACTTTACCCACAATGCAAGTCATCGAATCGAACATCGGCCCCCGAGTCGGACTCCATGCGTATGTCAGGTCATCGGACCCAAATTCCGCCTTCCTGCGCATGGCGGGCCATCAATATCAACTCGGTCATCGGACCCAAACTCCGCCTTTCTGCGCATGGCACGCCTTCAAATCGGTCATCGGACCCAAATTCCGCCTTCCTGTGCATGGCGGGCCATCAACATCAACTCGGTCATCGGACCCAAATTCCGCCTTTCTGCGCATGGCACGCCATCAACTCGGTCATCGGACCCAAATTCCGCCTTCCTGCGCATGGCAGGTCATCGGACACAAATTCAGACCTCGCCAATATGCCTACGTATCGAATCGGTCATCGGACCCAACTTCCGACTTCATCCATACTGTAGGGTCTTTGAGGTTGGCGCGGTGCGCTCAACCCGGGGAGTCGACCCATCGAAGCATACACCTCCCCTATATAAGCTATTTGTCCGATTCCCACACCTGTGTAGTTTGCACCTCTGACCAGGACATCGACCCCAACTTCCGAACTCGACTGCAACGACGGCACCAGCGCCTTGGTGCGCACCTTGCGACGCACAGTCCCAACATTCGCCTTCCTGCACATGGCAGGTCATCGGACCCAAATTCCGACCTCGCGAGTATGCCTACATATCGAATCGGTCATCGGACACAACTTCCGACTTCATCCATACCGTAGGGTCTTTGAGGTTGGCGCGGTGCGCTCAACCCGGGGAGTCGACCCAACGAAGCATACACCTCCCCTATATAAGCTATTTGTCCGATTCCCACACCTGTGTAGTTTGCACCTCCGATCAGGACATCGACCCCAACTTCCGAACTCGCCTGCAACGACCGAACCAGCGCCTTGGTGCGCACCTTGCAACGCACAGTGCCAACATTCGCCTTCCTGCACATGGCAGGTCATCGGACCCAAATTCCGACCTCGCGAGTATGCCTACATATCGAATCGGTCATCGGACCCAACTTCCGACTTCATCCATACCGTAGGGTCTTTGAGGTTGGCGCGGTGCGCTCAACCCGGGGAGTCGACCCAACGAAGCATACACCTCCCCTATATAAGCTATTTGTCCGATTCCCACACCTGTGTAGCTTGCACCTCCGATCAGGACATCGACCCCAACTTCCGAACTCGACTAAAAAGACCGCACCAGCACCTTGGTGTGCACCTTGCAACGCACAGTGCCAACATTCGCCTTCCTGCACATGGCAGGTCATCGGACCCAAATTCCGACCTCATGAGCATACCTACTAATCGAATCGGTCATCGGACCCAACTTCCGACTTCATCCATACCGTAGGGTCTTTGAGGTTGGCGCGGTGCGCTCAACCTGGGGAGTCGACCCATCGAAGCATACACCTCCCCTATATAAGCTATTTGTCCGATTCCGACACCTGTGTAGTTTGCACCTCCGCTCAGGACATCGACCCCAACTTCCGAACTCGCCTGCAACGACCGAACCAGCGCCTTGGTGCGCACCAAAAGTGCGCACTTTTGGAGGGCACTTTTGTGCGCTCCAAAGGTGCGCACTTTTGGAGGGCACTTTTGTGCGCTCCAAAGGTGCGCACTTTTGGAGGGCACTTTTTGGAGGGCACTTTTGTGCGCTCCAAAGGTGCGCACTTTTGGAGGGCACTTTTTGGAGGGCACTTTTCTGCGCTCCAAAGGTGCGCACTTTTGGAGGGCACTTTTTGGAGGGCACTTTTCTGCGCTCCAAAGGTGCGCACTTTTGGAGGGCACTTTTTGGAGGGCACTTTTCTGCGCTCCAAAGGTGCGCACTTTTGGAGGGCACTTTTTGGAGGGCACTTTTCTGCGCTCCAAAGGTGCGCACTTTTGGAGGGCACTTTTGTGCACTCCAAAGGTGCACACTTTTGGAGGGCACTTTTTGGAGGGCACTTTTCTGCACTCCAAAGGTGCGCACTTTTGGAGGGCACTTTTTGGAGGGCACTTTTGTGCGCTCCAAAGGTGCGCACTTTTGGAGGGCACTTTTTGGAGGGCACTTTTGTGCGCTCCAAAGGTGCGCACTTTTGGAGGGCACTTTTGTGCACTCCAAAGGTGCGCACTTTTGGAGGGCACTTTTCCTGCGCTCCAAAGGTGCACACCTAGGTGAGCACCTTCGACCACACCTTGTAGCACACCAAACTCTGACTTTCGACTTCATCCGCAATGCAGGGTCTTTGAGGTTGGCGCAATGCGCACAACCAGGGGAGTCGACCCATCAAACCCAACACCTCCCCTATATAAGCTATTTGTCTGATTCTCATACATGCGTAGCCTGCAGGAGCAATTAGGACATCGACCCCAACTTTCGGCTTCTAAACGAAAACAAGGTCTTTGAGGTTGGTGTAATGCGAACAACTAGGGGAGTCAACCCATCAAACCCAACACCTCCCCTATATAAGCTATTTGTCTGATTCTCATACATGTGTAGTCTACAGGAGCAATTAGGACATCGACCCCAACTTTTGACTTCTTAACGAAAACAAGGTCTTTGAGGTTGACGTAATGCGCACAACCAGGGGAGTCGACCCATCAAACCCAACACCTCCCCTATATAAGCTATTTGTCCGATTCTCATACATGTGTAGCCTACAGGAGCCATTAGGACATTGACCCCAACTTTTGACTTCTTAACGAAAACAAGGTCTTTGAGGTTGGCGTAATGCGCACAACCAAGGGAGTTGACCCATCAAACCCAACACCTCCCCTATATAAGCTATTTGTCTGATTCTCATACATGTGTAGCCTGCAACAACGATTAGGACATCCACCCCAACTTCTGAATTCGTCTGCGTTGACCGCACCAAAGGTGCACGCCTTGGTGCTCACCAAAATCCGACTTCCGACTTCTTCTGCTATGCGGGGTCTTTGAGGTTGGCGCAGTGCGCACAACCAGGGGAGTCAACCCACCGAATGCAACACCTCCCCTATATAAGCTATTTGTCTGATTCTCATACATGCGTAGACTGCAGCAATGATTAGGACATCCACCCCAACTTTTGACTTCTTAAACAAGACAGGGTCTTTGAAGTTGGTGCAGTGCACACAACCAGGGGAGTCGACCCATCAAACGCAACACCTCCCCTATATAAAGCTATTTGTCCGATTCTCATACGTGTAGTCTGCAGCAGCGATTAGGACATCGACCCCAACTTCCGAATTCGTTTGCATTGACCGCACCAAAGGTGCACGCCTTGGTGTGCACCTTGGAGTGCACTTTGGTGCTCACCTCGGTGCACACTTTGGTGTGCACCTCGGTGTGCACCAAAGGTGCGCACCTTGGAGCGCACCAAAGGTGTACACTTTGGAGCGCACCACATAGGGTCTTTGAGAGGTTGGCGCAGTGCGCACACCAAGGTGGGTGTTGAGGTGCGTGCCGAGGTGGGTGGGTGCTAGGGTGCGCTCCATGGTGGGTGCCAGGGTGGGTGCGTGCTAGGGTGGATTCCAAAGAGGGTCATAGGGTGGGTGCCAAGGTGGGTTGGTGATATAGTGGGTTCAAAGGTGGGTACTAGGGTGGGTTCCAAGGTGGGTCACAAGTTGGGTGCCAGGATGCGTGGGTGTTAGGTTGGGTGCCAAGGTGGGCTCCTGCGTGGGTGGGTGCTAGGGTGGGTTTCAAGGTGGACGCGAGGGCGGGTGCCAAGGTGGGTAACAAGTTGGGTGTTAGGATGGGTGAGTGCTAGAGTGGGTGCCAAGGTGGGTGGGTGCTAAGGTGGATGCCAAGGTGGTTCACAGGGTGGGTGGGTTCTAGGGTGAGTTCCAAGGTGGGTCACAGGTTTAGTGCTAGGGTGCGTGTCAAGGCGGGTGTCGAGGTGCCTGGGTGCTAGGGTGTGGATGCCAATGTGGGTCATAGGGTGGGTACTAGGGTGGGCTGCAATGTGGGTGCCAAGGTGGGTAACATGCTCGGTTGGTTCTAAATTGGGTGTCAGGGTGGGTGTGCACCCACCTTGCCCGAGGTGGGTGCCAAGGTGCCAGTGTGGGTGGGTGCTAAGGTGGATGCCAAGGTGGGTGAGAAGGTGGGTGATAGGTTGAGTGGTAGGATGGGTGGGTGCCAAGATGGGTCACAGGGTGGGTGCAAGGGTGGGTAGGTGCTAGGGTTGGTGTCAGGGTGGGTGGGTGCTAGGTTGGGTTCCAAGGTGGGTGCGAGGGTGAGTGTCAAGGTGGGTCACAGGTTAGGTGCTAGGATGGGTGAGTGCTAGGGTGCAAAGGTGCCAGGGTGGGTGCTAGGATGGGTCGATGCTAGGGTGAGTGGCAAGGTGGGTCCACAAGTGTCAAGGTGGGTGCCGAGGTGGGTGCCAACTTGGGTTCCAAGGTGGGTGCCAAGTGGGCGACTGCTATGGTGGATGCCAAGGTGGGTCACGGGGTGGGTGCCAAGTTGCTAGGTTGTGTTCCAAGGTGGGTGCCAACGTGGCTGCTAGGGTGCGTGGGTTAAAGGGTGTGTCACAACGTGGGTGCCAGGATGGGTGCGCACCCACACTGGCCAAGACGGGTGCAAGGTTGGGTTCCAAGCCCGGTCACAGGCTGGGTGCTAGGATGGGTGGGTGCCAAGGTGGGCACCAGGGTGGGTGCACCCACCCTGGCCAAGGTGGGTCACGGGGTGGGTCCTAGGGTGGGTAACAGGGTGGGTACTAAGGTGCGTGCCAAGGTGGGTCATGGGGTGGGTGCCAAGGTGGGCACCAGGGTGGGTGTGCACCAACCCTAGCCAGGGTAGGTCACGGGGTGGTTGTCGGGGTGGGCGTCAAGGAGCCAAGGTGGGTGGCAAGTAGCCAAGTTGCGTGCCAAGGTGGGTGTCGGGGTGGGTGCCAAGGATCCAAGGTGGGTGCCAAGGAACCAAGGTGGGTGTCTGGGTGGGTGCCGAGGTGGGAGCCAGGGTGGGTCCCAAGGTGAGTGCAAAGGTGGGTGCCAGGGTCAAGGTGAGTGCCAATGTGGGTTCCAAGGTGCCAGGGTCAGGGTGAGTGCCAATGTGGGTTCAAAGGTGCTAAGTTGGGTGCGAGGTTGGGTGCGAGGGTGGGTGGGTGCCAAGGTGTGCTAGGTGGAAGCCCGGGTGGGTCGGCATCCCATGGGTGTCGAGTTGGGTGCCTGATGGGTGCTTCTTGTCAAGTTTTAGTCGTCGGGACTCATTTCGAGCCTTAGAGGTCGTTTCTTGTCCGGTTGCCCTGTCTTCGACCTGGGAACCCAATTTTGGTCCTCGGGTCCCATTTTTTTTTGTCTCGCATCCCACTTTTGGCCTGTGGCCTTTTCGGGGTCGATTCTCGTTTTGGGCATCAGAGCATGTTTCTTCTCCTAAAACCCAATATTTGTTTATTAAGTCTCGGAACACATTTTTGTTCTCGTGGACCCATCATGGGTCTTGGAACGCATTTGTGGTCCTTGGGTCCCATTTTGCATCCCGAAACTTGTGTTTTGGTGCTTGATCCCTATTTTGGGTGCCCACCTTGCACCAAGTGCGCACCCGGGGCAAACCGAGCGCCTTGGTGCACCGGGGCAAGATCGAGCGTGCACCCGAGGCGCCCCGAACATGCACCAAGGTGCACTCGGCCCACATGTGAGCGCAGGTCGTTGCGCCCGAGGTGGTGTGTGGGCACCGCGTTGCAGACGGGACACTGCACGCACACGACGCCCCGTCCAGGTGCACGCACGTAGGCCGGGCCGGGTGCACACCCGACGCCCTAGCAAGGTGCGCGCACCCGGGCAGGGCTCACACTTGGCGAACGGGGCGCACTTCGCGAGGGAGGGTGTGCACCTCGACGGGGGTGGGTGGCCGGGGTGGATTCGCACGTGGGTCGCGGTTTGCTAAGTACACACTGCGACAAGCTCATAACGGGTGCGATCATACCAGCGTTAGTGCACCGGATCCCATCAGAACTCCGCAGTTAAGCGCGCTTGGGCCGGAGTAGTACTGGGATGGGTGACCTCCCGGGAAGTCCCGGTGTTGCACCCTTTCTTAGTTTTTCGCCGGGCGTCGCAATGCTATTTGAATAAACCTTTTGCCCGTTTGCGTTCTCGTCGGGGCCGGGCCGGGCCGGGGTGCGCTGCCCGCACTACCGCGCGCGCGGGGGCGACACCGAGCGCGCACCCGAGGCGCCCCGAGCACACAGGCCACGGTGCAACCCGGGCGTTGTGCGCGCACCCCGGTGCGCCCGAGGTGCTGCGCGCGCACCCAGGTGAAATCGGTGTGCACCTCGGCCAGTGCGCGCTCGGTCGAGTCGCGCACGTTGGCCAAGGTGCACGGTGATGTTTCTTACTCTAAGGTTCCGCACCAGACGCCCGGGACAGGTGAGCGAAGCTGGGCGGGGCCGGGTGCGCGGCCGGGGCAGGTGCACGCAGCTGGAGAGAGCTTTGGAGCACACCAGAGGTGCGCACCTTGGAGCACACTTCGGAGCGCACCAATGATGCGCTCCATTCAAAAGTTTCCTGAAAAGGCAAAAAAAGTTGAGATTATAGAATTTCCCACTTGAGAGATTGTAAAAAAAAAAAATTTAAAATGAAGGAAACGCGGGTGCCAAGGTGTGCGCGCCCGGGTGCGCAGCCCAGCCAAGGTGTGCGCACCAAGGCGCCCACCCTGGCGAAGGTGCACGCAAGGTGCGCACCCGAGGCAAACCGGACAATTAACCCAACTTTCGACTTCGCGCGCACCTGCGCACCTTGGAGCGCACTTCGGAGCGCTCCTTGGTGCGCACCAATCTTGGGCACCTCGGAGTGCACCATGGCGCCCACCAAGGTGCGCACCCGGGGCAAACCGAGCTCCGACTTCGTGCGCACCTTGGAGCGCACGAAAGGTGCGCACCATGGCGCCCACCAAGGTGCGCAGCCCAGCCAAGGCGTGCGCATCAAGGTGCGCACCCTGGCGAAGGTGCGCACCCGGGGCAAACCGAGCTCCGACTTCGTGCGCACCTTGGAGCGCACAAAGGGTGCGCAACCCAGCCAAGGTGTGCGCACCCCGGGCAAACCGAGCTCCGAATCGTGCGCACCTTGGAGCACACTTCGGAGCCCTCCTTGGTGCGCACCGATGTTGCGCACCTCGGAGCGCACCCGGGGAAAACAATGCAATTAACCCGACTTTCGACTTCGTGGGCACCTCGGAGCGCTCTCGGGTTCGCACCTCGGAGCACACCGAGGTGCGCACCTTTGATGCGCTGCCTTCACCAATTTCCAGAAAAGGCAAGAAAACATTGAGAAGGTGTGCGCACCGAGGTGCCCACCCTGGCGAAGGTGCACGCGAGGTGCGCACCCGGGGCAAACCGGGCTCCGACTTCGTGCACGCCATGCTGCGCACCTTGGAGGGCCATGGTGCGCACCTTGGAGCACACTTCGGAGCGCTCAATGGTGCCCAACCCAGCCAAGGTGCCCACCGCGGCGAAGGTGCACGCGAGGTGCGCACCCGGGGCAAACCGGGCTCCGACTTCGTGCACGCCGCACCTTGGAGCACACTTCGGAGCGCTCCTTGGTGCGCACCAGGGCGCGCAACCCAGCCGAGGTGCCCACCCCGGCGAAGGTGCACGCGGGGTGCGCACCCGGGGCAAACCGGGCTCCGACTTCGTGCACGCCATGGTGCCCACCGCGGCGAAGGTGCACGCGAGGTGCGCACCCGGGGCAAACCGGGCTCCGACTTCGTGCACGCCGCACCTTGGAGCACACTTCGGAGCGCTCCTTGGTGCGCACCAGGGCGCGCAACCCAGCCGAGGTGCCCACCCCGGCGAAGGTGCACGCGAGGTGCGCACCCGGGGCAAACCGGGCTCCGACTTCGTGCACGCCATGGTGCCCACCGCGGCGAAGGTGCACGCGAGGTGCGCACCCGGGGCAAACCGGGCTCCGACTTCGTGCACGCCGCACCTTGGAGCACACTTCGGAGCGCTCCTTGGTGCGCACCATGGTGCCCACCAGGGCGCGCAACCCCGCCGAAGGTGCACGCGAGGTGCGCACCCGGGGCAAACCGGGCTCCGACTTCGTGCACGCCGCACCTTGGAGCACACTTCGGAGCGCTCCTTGGTGCGCACCAGGGCGCGCAACCCCGCCGAAGGTGCACGCGAGGTGCGCACCCGGGGCAAACCGGGCTCCGACTTCGTGCACGCCATGGTGCGCACCAGGGTGCCCACCGCGGCGAAGGTGCGCACCCGGGGCAAACCGGGCTCCGACTTCGTGCACGCCGCACCTTGGAGCACACTTCGGAGCGCTCCTTGGTGCGCACCAGGGCGCGCAACCCAGCCGAGGTGCCCACCCCGGCGAAGGTGCACGCGAGGTGCGCACCCGGGGCAAACCGGGCTCCGACTTCGTGCACGCCATGGTGCCCACCGCGGCGAAGGTGCGCACCCGGGGCAAACCGGGCTAGGACTTCGTGCACGCCGCACCTTGGAGCACACTTTGGAGCGCTCCTTGGTGCGCACCATGGTGCCCACCAGGCCGCGCAACCCAGCCAAGGTGTGCGCACCAAGGTGCACGCGAGGTGCGCACCCGGGGCAAACCGGGGTCCGGCTTCGTGCACGCCGCACCTTGGAGCACACATCGGGGCGCTCCCGGGTTCGCACCGGCGTTGCGCACCGTGGTGGGCACCTCGGAGCGCACCGTGGTGGGCACCTCGGAGCACACCAAGGTGGGCAGCGAGGTGCGCACCTTTGATGCGATGCCTTCACTAATTTCCATAAAAGGCAAAAAAAAACGAGATTTTAAAATTTCCGTTTTGAAAGATAGTGAGAAAAAGGGAATGCTGGTGCCATCTTGAGCCCGCCCTGGTGCGCAGCCCAGCCAAGGTGTGCGCACCAAGGTGCCCACCCTGGCGAAGGTGCGCGCCCGGGCAATTAACCCAACTTCCAACTTCGCGCGCGCCAGGGTGGGAGCGCACCCAACAACCGGGCCTGGGAAGAGCCAATGCGAGAAACCCCACCAAACGCTCTGACAAAAAAAGAGGGGGCGCTCCAGTAACCCCGCTTCGGAGCGCACCCTGGGCAAACCCAGCCAGGGTGCCCACCCCGGCCAAGGTGCAGGCGAGGTGCGCACCCGGGGCAAACCGGGCTCCGACAACGTGCACGCCGCACCTTGGAGCACACTTCGTAGCGCTCCCGGGTGCGCACCTCAGAGCACACCAAGGTGGGCAGCGAGGTGCGCACCTTTGATGCGCTGCCTTCACTAATTTCCAGAAAAGGCAAAAAAAAGAGGAGATTTTAAAATTTCCGTTTTGAAAGATAGTGAAAAAAACGGAACGCGGGTGCCATCTTGAGCCCGCCCTGGTGCACAGCCCAGGTAAGGTGCCCACCCTGGCAAAGGTGCGCACCCGGGCAATTAACCCTACTTCCGACTTCGTGCGCGCCAGGGTGGCAACCGGGCCTGGGAAGAGCCAATGCGAGAAACCCCACCAAACGCTCCGACAAAAAAAGAGGCGGCGCTCCAATAACCCCGCTTCGGAGCGCAGCCGGGGCAAACCCAGCCAAGGTGCCCACCCCGACGAAGGTGCACGCGAGGTGCGCACCCGGGGCAAACCGGGCTCCGACAACGTGCACGCAGCACCTTGGAGCACACTTCGAAGCACTCCCGGGTGCCCACCGGCGTTGCGCACCGTGGTGGGCAGCGAGGTGCGCACCTTTGATGCGCTGCCTTCACTAATTTCCAGAAAAGGCAAAAAAAAATGAGATTTTAAAATTTCCGTTTTGAAAGATAGTGAAAAAAACGGAACGCGGGTGCCATCTTGAGCCCGCCCTGGTGCGCAGCCCAGGCAAGGCATGCGCACCAAGGTGCCCACCCGCGGTGCACGCCCGGGGCAAACCGGGCTCCGACTTCGTGCAGGCCGCACCTTGGAGCACACTTCGGAGCGCTCCTTGGTGCGCACCATGGTGCCCACCAGGGCGCACCCGGGGCAAACCGGGCTCCGACTTCGTGCACGCCGCACCTTGGAGCACACATCGGAGCGCTCCCAGGTTCGCACCAGCGTTGCGCACCTTTGATGCGCTGCCTTCACTAATTTCCAGAAAAGGCAAAAAAAAACGATATTTTAAAATTTCCGTTCTGAAAGATAGTGAAAAAAACGGAACGCGGGTGCCATCTTGAGCCCTTCCTGGTGCGCAGCCCAGGCAAGTTGTGCGCACCAAGGTGCCCACCCTGGCGGAGGTGCGCGCCCGGGGCAAACCGGGCTCCGACTTCGTGCACTGCATGGTGCCCACCAAGGCGCGCAACCCAGCCAAGGTGCCCACCGCAGCGAAGGTGCACGCGAGGTGCGCACCCGAGGTGCACACCCGGGGCAAACCGAGCTCCGACTTCGTGCACGCCGCACCTTGGAGCACACTTCAGAGCGCTCCTTGGTGCGCACCAGGGCGCGCAACCCAGCCAAGGTGCTCACCCCGGCGAAGGTGCACGCGAGGTGCGCACCCGGGGCAAGCCGGGCTCGGACTTCGTGCACGCCGCACCTTGGAGCACACATCGGAGCGCTCCCGGGTTCGCACCAGCATTGCGCACCTTTGATGCGCTGCCTTCACTAATTTCCAGAAAAGGCAAAAAAAAAAAAAAAACGAGATTTTAAAATTTCCGTTTTGAAAGATAGTGAAAAAAACGGAACGCGGGTGCCATCTTGAGCCCGCCCTGGTGTGCAGCCCAGGCAAGTTGTGCGCACCAAGGCACCCACCCTGGCCAAGGTGGGTCACGGGGTGGGTCCTAGGGTGGGTAACGGGGTGGGTACTAAGGTGCGTGCCAAGGTGGGTCATGGGGTGGGTGCCAAGGTGGGCACCAGGGTGGGTGTGCACCAACCCTAGCCAGGGTAGGTCACGGGGTGGTTGTCGGGGTGGGCGTCAAGGAGCCAAGGTGGGTGGCAAGTAGCCAAGTTGCGTGCCAAGGTGGGTGTCGGGGTGGGTGCCAAGGATCCAAGGTGGGTGCCAAGGAACCAAGGTGGGTGTCTGGGTGGGTGCCGAGGTGGGAGCCAGGGTGGGTCCCAAGGTGAGTGCAAAGGTGGGTGCCAGGGTCAAGGTGAGTGCCAATGTGGGTTCCAAGGTGCCAGGGTCAGGGTGAGTGCCAATGTGGGTTCAAAGGTGCTAAGTTGGGTGCGAGGTTGGGTGCGAGGGTGGGTGGGTGCCAAGGTGTGCTAGGTGGAAGCCCGGGTGGGTCGGCATCCCATGGGTGTCGAGTTGGGTGCCTGATGGGTGCTTCTTGTCAAGTTTTAGTCGTCGGGACTCATTTCGAGCCTTAGAGGTCGTTTCTTGTCCGGTTGCCCTGTCTTCGACCTGGGAACCCAATTTTGGTCCTCGGGTCCCATTTTTTTTTGTCTCGCATCCCACTTTTGGCCTGTGGCCTTTTCGGGGTCGATTCTCGTTTTGGGCATCAGAGCATGTTTCTTCTCCTAAAACCCAATATTTGTTTATTAAGTCTCGGAACACATTTTTGTTCTCGTGGACCCATCATGGGTCTTGGAACGCATTTGTGGTCCTTGGGTCCCATTTTGCATCCCGAAACTTGTGTTTTGGTGCTTGATCCCTATTTTGGGTGCCCACCTTGCACCAAGTGCGCACCCGGGGCAAACCGAGCGCCTTGGTGCACCGGGGCAAGATCGAGCGTGCACCCGAGGCGCCCCGAACATGCACCAAGGTGCACTCGGCCCACATGTGAGCGCAGGTCGTTGCGCCCGAGGTGGTGTGTGGGCACCGCGTTGCAGACGGGACACTGCACGCACACGACGCCCCGTCCAGGTGCACGCACGTAGGCCGGGCCGGGTGCACACCCGACGCCCTAGCAAGGTGCGCGCACCCGGGCAGGGCTCACACTTGGCGAACGGGGCGCACTTCGCGAGGGAGGGTGTGCACCTCGACGGGGGTGGGTGGCCGGGGTGGATTCGCACCTG
>NW_026728941.1:397500-409326 GCF_030272615.1 Cryptomeria japonica
CCCCAACGGCTAGACGGAAGAGGCTTCAGGGCCACCTCGGAATGCTCCAAGCATCGGACGCGCTTGGGGCGACTACCAGTGCCAACCCCTTATCCCGCGATGCGTCCGATACACAGATGGTTCCAAGGCGGCCGAGGAGCCTCACCGCATAGCAATCGGGGGTGCGAGGCGAGGGATGGGGCGGGAAGGCCCCAACGGCTAGACGGAAGAGGCTTCAGGGCCGCCTCGGAATGGTCCAAGCATCGGACGCGCTTGGGGCGACTACCAGTGACAACCCCTCATCCCGCGATGCGTCCGATACGAAGATGGTTCCAAGGCGGCCGAGGAGCCTCACCGCATAGCAATCGGGGTGCGAGGTGGGGGATGCGGCGAGATGGCCCCAACGGCTAGACGGAAGAGGCCACAGGGCCGCGTCGGAATAGTCCAAGCATCGGACGCGCTTGGGGCGACTACCAGTGACAACCCCTTATCCCGCGATGCGTCCGATACGAAGATAGTTCCAAGGCGGCCGAGGAGCCTCACCGCATAGCAATCCGGGTGCGAGGTGGGGGATGCGGCGAGATGGCCCCAACGGCTAGACGGAAGAGGCTGCAGGGCCGCCTCGGAATAGTCCAAGCATCGGACGCGCTTGGGGCGACTACCAGTGACAACCCCTTATCCCGCGATGCTTCCGATACGAAGACAGTTCCAAGGCGGCCGAGGAGCCTCACCGCATAGCAATGGGGGTGCGAGGTGAGGGATGCGGCGAGATGGCCCCAACGGCTAGACGGAAGAGGCCACAGGGCCGCCTCGGAATAGTCCAAGCATCGGACGCGCTTGGGGCGACTACCAGTGACAACCCCTTATCCCGCGATGCATCCGATACGAAGATAGTTCCCAGGCGGCCGAGGAGCCTCACCGCATAGCAATCGGGGTGCGAGGCGAGGGATGCGGCGAGATGGCCCCAAAGGGTAGACGGAAGAGGCTGCGGGGCCGCCTCGGAATAGTCCAAGCATCGAACGCGCTTGGGGCGACTACCACTGCCAACCCCTTATCCCGCGATGCGTCCGATACACAGATAGTTCCGAGGCGGCCGAGGAGCTGGGGGATGCGGCGAGATGGCCCCAACGGCTAGACGGAAGAGGCTGCAGGGCCGCCTCGGAATAGTCCAAGCATCGGACGCGCTTGGGGCGACTACCAGTGACAACCCCTTATCCCGCGATGCGTCCGATACACAGATAGTTCCGAGGCGGCCAAGGAGCCTCACCGCATAGCAATCGTGGTGCGAGGTGGGGGATGCAGCGAGATGGCCCCAACGGCTAGACGGAAGAGGCTGCAGGGCCGCCTCGGAATGGTCCAAGCATCGGACGCGCTTGGGGCGACTACCACTGCCAACCCCTTATCCCGCGATGCGTCCGATACACAGATAGTTCCAAGGCGGCCGAGGAGCCTCACCGAATAGCAATCGGGGTGCGAGGCGAGGGATGCGGCGAGAAAGCCCCAACGGCTAGAGGGAAGAGGCTTCAGGTCCGCCTCGGAATGGTCCAAGCATCGGACGCGCTTGGGGCGACTACCAGTGACAACCCCTTATCCCGCGACGCGTCCGATACACAGATAGTTCCAAGGCGGCCGAGGAGCCTCACCGCATAGCAATCGGGGTGCGAGGCGAGGGATGCGGCGAGAAGGACCCAACGGCTAGACGGAAGAGGCTTCAGGGCCGCCTCGGAATGGTCCAAGCATCGGACGCGCTTGGGGCGACTACCAGTGACAACCCCTTATCCCGCGACGCGTCCGATACACAGATAGTTCCAAGGCGGCCGAGGAGCCTCACCGCATAGCAATCGGGGTGCGAGGCGAGGGATGCGGCGAGAAGGACCCAACGGCTAGACGGAAGAGGCTTCAGGTCCGCCTCGGAATGGTCCAAGCATCGGACGCGCTTGGGGCGACTACCAGTGACAACCCCTTATCCCGCGACGCGTCCGATACACAGATAGTTCCAAGGCGGCCGAGGAGCCTCACCGCATAGCAATCGGGGTGCGAGGCGAGGGATGCGGCGAGAAGGACCCAACGGCTAGACGGAAGAGGCTTCAGGGCCGCCTCGGAATGGTCCAAGCATCGGACGCGCTTGGGGCGACTACCAGTGACAACCCCTTATCCCGCGATGCGTCCGATACACAGATAGTTCCAAGGCGGCCGAGGAGCCTCACCGCATAGCAATCGGGGTGCGAGGCGAGGGATGCGGCGAGAAGGACCCAACGGCTAGACGGAAGAGGCTTCAGGGCCGCCTCGGAATGGTCCAAGCATCGGACGCGCTTGGGGCGACTACCAGTGACAACCCCTTATCCCGCGACGCGTCCGATACACAGATAGTTCCAAGGCGGCCGAGGAGCCTCACCGCATAGCAATCGGGGTGCGAGGCGAGGGATGCGGCAAGAAGGACCCAACGGCTAGACGGAAGAGGCTTCAGGGCCGCCTCGGAATGGTCCAAGCATCGGACGCGCTTGGGGCGACTACCAGTGACAACCCCTTATCCCGCGACGCGTCCGATACACAGATAGTTCCAAGGCGGCCGAGGAGCCTCACCGCATAGCAATCGGGGTGCGAGGCGAGGGATGCGGCGAGAAGGACCCAACGGCTAGACGGAAGAGGCTTCAGGTCCGCCTCGGAATGGTCCAAGCATCGGACGCGCTTGGGGCGACTACCAGTGACAACCCCTTATCCCGCGACGCGTCCGATACACAGATAGTTCCAAGGCGGCCGAGGAGCCTCACCGCATAGCAATCGGGGTGCGAGGCGAGGGATGCGGCGAGAAGGACCCAACGGCTAGACGGAAGAGGCTTCAGGGCCGCCTCGGAATGGTCCAAGCATCGGACGCGCTTGGGGCGACTACCAGTGACAACCCCTTATCCCGCGACGCGTCCGATACACAGATAGTTCCAAGGCGGCCGAGGAGCCTCACCGCATAGCAATCGGGGTGCGAGGCGAGGGATGCGGCGAGAAGGACCCAACGGCTAGACGGAAGAGGCTTCAGGGCCGCCTCGGAATGGTCCAAGCATCGGACGCGCTTGGGGCGACTACCAGTGACAACCCCTTATCCCGCGATGCGTCCGATACACAGATAGTTCCAAGGCGGCCGAGGAGCCTCACCGCATAGCAATCGGGGTGCGAGGCGAGGGATGCGGCGAGAAGGACCCAACGGCTAGACGGAAGAGGCTTCAGGGCCGCCTCGGAATGGTCCAAGCATCGGACGCGCTTGGGGCGACTACCAGTGACAACCCCTTATCCCGCGACGCGTCCGATACACAGATAGTTCCAAGGCGGCCGAGGAGCCTCACCGCATAGCAATCGGGGTGCGAGGCGAGGGATGCGGCGAGAAGGACCCAACGGCTAGACGGAAGAGGCTTCAGGGCCGCCTCGGAATGGTCCAAGCATCGGACGCGCTTGGGGCGACTACCAGTGACAACCCCTTATCCCGCGACGCGTCCGATACACAGATAGTTCCAAGGCGGCCGAGGAGCCTCACCGCATAGCAATCGGGGTGCGAGGCGAGGGATGCGGCGAGAAGGACCCAACGGCTAGACGGAAGAGGCTTCAGGGCCGCCTCGGAATGGTCCAAGCATCGGACGCGCTTGGGGCGACTACCAGTGACAACCCCTTATCCCGCGACGCGTCCGATACACAGATAGTTCCAAGGCGGCCGAGGAGCCTCACCGCATAGCAATCGGGGTGCGAGGCGAGGGATGCGGCGAGAAGGACCCAACGGCTAGACGGAAGAGGCTTCAGGGCCGCCTGGGAATGGTCCATGCATCGCACGCGCTTGGGGCGACTACCAGTGACAACCCCTTATCCCGCGACGCGTCCGATACACAGATAGTTCCAAGGCGGCCGAGGAGCCTCACCGCATAGCAATCGGGGTGCGAGGCGAGGGATGCGGCGAGAAGGACCCAACGGCTAGACGGAAGAGGCTTCAGGGCCGCCTCGGAATGGTCCAAGCATCGGACGCGCTTGGGGCGACTACCAGTGACAACCCCTTATCCCGCGACGCGTCCGATACACAGATAGTTCCAAGGCGGCCGAGGAGCCTCACCGCATAGCAATCGGGGTGCGAGTCGAGGGATGCGGCGAGAAGGACCCAACGGCTAGACGGAAGAGGCTTCAGGGCCGCCTCGGAATGGTCCAAGCATCGGACGCGCTTGGGGCGACTACCAGTGACAACCCCTTATCCCGCGATGCGTCTGATACACAGATAGTTCCAAGGCGGCCGAGGAGCCTCACCGCATAGCAATCGGGGTGCGAGGCAAGGGATGCGGCGAGAAGGACCCAACGGCTAGACGGAAGAGGCTTCAGGGCCGCCTCGGAATGGTCCAAGCATCGGACGCGCTTGGGGCGACTACCGTTGCCAACCCCTTATCCCGCGATGCGTCTGATACACAGATAGTTCCGAGGCGGCCGAGGAGCCTCACCGCATAGCAATCGGGTTGCGAGGCAGATTATTGGGAAGGGAACCCCCTGGGATGCGGCTCAAGCAGTGCCCAAAGGGACTGGAATGCGGAATCACATCGAGAGACCCAAATGCTATACGAGGGCTCAAATCGAATTATCGATTTGGCCACGACATGGACGCATCGGAACGACTACCTTTGCCGAACCACTCGCAATTGCATCCATACCGAAACCAATAGACATTTCCGTTAGAGCCCTCGCATAGCATTCGGGAATCTCGCATGCCCCTCTAAATCGACCAATGCTGGCGCTCAACGAAAATCCGAGCGCTACCACCGTTCGAGCGCCAGCATTGGTCGAGTTAGAGGGGCACGGGGGAGAATGCTCCAGTCAACACCTCCCCTATATAAGTTATTTGTCCGATTCTCGCACAACCGTAGTCTGCCTCGTCGAATCAAACAACGGTCCCAGATTCCGACTTCCGTTCCGTAGAGACCCAAAAGCTAGATGGAGGCTCGCAAGAAAGAGAGTCGGCGCATAGCAATCGGGTTTCTCGAACGTTTAGGGACCGAGCTCACTTGCGGATAGGGCAAAATCCGCCAAGCAACCCAAAAGCTAGACGGGGGCTCGAATCGAATCGCCTAGGCGGCCACAACAACGACGTGTTGGATCGACTACCAGTGCCAAACCATTCAGCAAGACTAGTCTGTGTCGAGGCCGGATAGAGATTCTCAGAGAGCGCCCGTATAGCATTTAGGAGACCTGCCGCGTCCCTCACACTCGACAAATGGTGGTGCACGTTTATAAATCCGAGCGATCCCAACCCTTTCAAGCACCAACATCGGTCGAGATAGAGGGGCACGGAGGGGGCTGCGTGAGACAACACAGTCCCCTATATAAGTTATTTGTCCGATTCTCACACATCCGAAGAATGGTCATCAAATCGGACAACAGCCCAAACTTCCGACTTCCGTCCCAGAAAGCCCAAGAGCTATCTAAAACGTTCATGGCCGGAACTCGATCGCGGCTATACCAGTCCGCCAAGCAACCCAAAAGCTAGACTGGAGCTCTAGTCGAATCACCTCTGTGGCCATTGCAAGGACGTGTTGGAGCGACTACCATTGCCGAACCATTCCGCAGGTCGAGTCCATACCAAGGCCGCATAGAGATTCACGATGAGCTCCTGCATAGCAATCAGGAGACTTGCCGTGTCCATCACAATCGATAAATCCTGGTGCAAGATTTTTGCATCCGAGCGCTCCAACCAGTCGAGCACCAGCATCAATCGACATAAACGGGCACGGGGGGAGGATGCTCGAGAACACTACCTCCCCTATATAAGTTATTTGTCCGATTCTCAAGCAGCCGAAGTCTGGTCATCGAATCGGGTCAAAGACCACAACTTCCGACTTTACCCACAATGCAAGTCATCGAATCGAACATCGGCCCCCGAGTCGGACTCCATGCGTATGTCAGGTCATCGGACCCAAATTCCGCCTTCCTGCGCATGGCGGGCCATCAATATCAACTCGGTCATCGGACCCAAACTCCGCCTTTCTGCGCATGGCACGCCTTCAAATCGGTCATCGGACCCAAATTCCGCCTTCCTGTGCATGGCGGGCCATCAACATCAACTCGGTCATCGGACCCAAATTCCGCCTTTCTGCGCATAGGCACGCCATCAACTCGGTCATCGGACCCAAATTCCGCCTTCCTGCGCATGGCAGGTCATCGGACACAAATTCAGACCTCGCCAATATGCCTACGTATCGAATCGGTCATCGGACCCAACTTCCGACTTCATCCATACTGTAGGGTCTTTGAGGTTGGCGCGGTGCGCTCAACCCGGGGAGTCGACCCATCGAAGCATACACCTCCCCTATATAAGCTATTTGTCCGATTCCCACACCTGTGTAGTTTGCACCTCTGACCAGGACATCGACCCCAACTTCCGAACTCGACTGCAACGACGGCACCAGCGCCTTGGTGCGCACCTTGCGACGCACAGTCCCAACATTCGCCTTCCTGCACATGGCAGGTCATCGGACCCAAATTCCGACCTCGCGAGTATGCCTACATATCGAATCGGTCATCGGACACAACTTCCGACTTCATCCATACCGTAGGGTCTTTGAGGTTGGCGCGGTGCGCTCAACCCGGGGAGTCGACCCAACGAAGCATACACCTCCCCTATATAAGCTATTTGTCCGATTCCCACACCTGTGTAGTTTGCACCTCCGATCAGGACATCGACCCCAACTTCCGAACTCGCCTGCAACGACCGAACCAGCGCCTTGGTGCGCACCTTGCAACGCACAGTGCCAACATTCGCCTTCCTGCACATGGCAGGTCATCGGACCCAAATTCCGACCTCGCGAGTATGCCTACATATCGAATCGGTCATCGGACCCAACTTCCGACTTCATCCATACCGTAGGGTCTTTGAGGTTGGCGCGGTGCGCTCAACCCGGGGAGTCGACCCAACGAAGCATACACCTCCCCTATATAAGCTATTTGTCCGATTCCCACACCTGTGTAGCTTGCACCTCCGATCAGGACATCGACCCCAACTTCCGAACTCGACTAAAAAGACCGCACCAGCACCTTGGTGTGCACCTTGCAACGCACAGTGCCAACATTCGCCTTCCTGCACATGGCAGGTCATCGGACCCAAATTCCGACCTCATGAGCATACCTACTAATCGAATCGGTCATCGGACCCAACTTCCGACTTCATCCATACCGTAGGGTCTTTGAGGTTGGCGCGGTGCGCTCAACCTGGGGAGTCGACCCATCGAAGCATACACCTCCCCTATATAAGCTATTTGTCCGATTCCGACACCTGTGTAGTTTGCACCTCCGCTCAGGACATCGACCCCAACTTCCGAACTCGCCTGCAACGACCGAACCAGCGCCTTGGTGCGCACCAAAAGTGCGCACTTTTGGAGGGCACTTTTGTGCGCTCCAAAGGTGCGCACTTTTGGAGGGCACTTTTGTGCGCTCCAAAGGTGCGCACTTTTGGAGGGCACTTTTTGGAGGGCACTTTTGTGCGCTCCAAAGGTGCGCACTTTTGGAGGGCACTTTTTGGAGGGCACTTTTCTGCGCTCCAAAGGTGCGCACTTTTGGAGGGCACTTTTTGGAGGGCACTTTTCTGCGCTCCAAAGGTGCGCACTTTTGGAGGGCACTTTTTGGAGGGCACTTTTCTGCGCTCCAAAGGTGCGCACTTTTGGAGGGCACTTTTTGGAGGGCACTTTTCTGCGCTCCAAAGGTGCGCACTTTTGGAGGGCACTTTTGTGCACTCCAAAGGTGCACACTTTTGGAGGGCACTTTTTGGAGGGCACTTTTCTGCACTCCAAAGGTGCGCACTTTTGGAGGGCACTTTTTGGAGGGCACTTTTGTGCGCTCCAAAGGTGCGCACTTTTGGAGGGCACTTTTTGGAGGGCACTTTTGTGCGCTCCAAAGGTGCGCACTTTTGGAGGGCACTTTTGTGCACTCCAAAGGTGCGCACTTTTGGAGGGCACTTTTCCTGCGCTCCAAAGGTGCACACCTAGGTGAGCACCTTCGACCACACCTTGTAGCACACCAAACTCTGACTTTCGACTTCATCCGCAATGCAGGGTCTTTGAGGTTGGCGCAATGCGCACAACCAGGGGAGTCGACCCATCAAACCCAACACCTCCCCTATATAAGCTATTTGTCTGATTCTCATACATGCGTAGCCTGCAGGAGCAATTAGGACATCGACCCCAACTTTCGGCTTCTAAACGAAAACAAGGTCTTTGAGGTTGGTGTAATGCGAACAACTAGGGGAGTCAACCCATCAAACCCAACACCTCCCCTATATAAGCTATTTGTCTGATTCTCATACATGTGTAGTCTACAGGAGCAATTAGGACATCGACCCCAACTTTTGACTTCTTAACGAAAACAAGGTCTTTGAGGTTGACGTAATGCGCACAACCAGGGGAGTCGACCCATCAAACCCAACACCTCCCCTATATAAGCTATTTGTCCGATTCTCATACATGTGTAGCCTACAGGAGCCATTAGGACATTGACCCCAACTTTTGACTTCTTAACGAAAACAAGGTCTTTGAGGTTGGCGTAATGCGCACAACCAAGGGAGTTGACCCATCAAACCCAACACCTCCCCTATATAAGCTATTTGTCTGATTCTCATACATGTGTAGCCTGCAACAACGATTAGGACATCCACCCCAACTTCTGAATTCGTCTGCGTTGACCGCACCAAAGGTGCACGCCTTGGTGCTCACCAAAATCCGACTTCCGACTTCTTCTGCTATGCGGGGTCTTTGAGGTTGGCGCAGTGCGCACAACCAGGGGAGTCAACCCACCGAATGCAACACCTCCCCTATATAAGCTATTTGTCTGATTCTCATACATGCGTAGACTGCAGCAATGATTAGGACATCCACCCCAACTTTTGACTTCTTAAACAAGACAGGGTCTTTGAAGTTGGTGCAGTGCACACAACCAGGGGAGTCGACCCATCAAACGCAACACCTCCCCTATATAAAGCTATTTGTCCGATTCTCATACGTGTAGTCTGCAGCAGCGATTAGGACATCGACCCCAACTTCCGAATTCGTTTGCATTGACCGCACCAAAGGTGCACGCCTTGGTGTGCACCTTGGAGTGCACTTTGGTGCTCACCTCGGTGCACACTTTGGTGTGCACCTCGGTGTGCACCAAAGGTGCGCACCTTGGAGCGCACCAAAGGTGTACACTTTGGAGCGCACCACATAGGGTCTTTGAGAGGTTGGCGCAGTGCGCACACCAAGGTGGGTGTTGAGGTGCGTGCCGAGGTGGGTGGGTGCTAGGGTGCGCTCCATGGTGGGTGCCAGGGTGGGTGCGTGCTAGGGTGGATTCCAAAGAGGGTCATAGGGTGGGTGCCAAGGTGGGTTGGTGATATAGTGGGTTCAAAGGTGGGTACTAGGGTGGGTTCCAAGGTGGGTCACAAGTTGGGTGCCAGGATGCGTGGGTGTTAGGTTGGGTGCCAAGGTGGGCTCCTGCGTGGGTGGGTGCTAGGGTGGGTTTCAAGGTGGACGCGAGGGCGGGTGCCAAGGTGGGTAACAAGTTGGGTGTTAGGATGGGTGAGTGCTAGAGTGGGTGCCAAGGTGGGTGGGTGCTAAGGTGGATGCCAAGGTGGTTCACAGGGTGGGTGGGTTCTAGGGTGAGTTCCAAGGTGGGTCACAGGTTTAGTGCTAGGGTGCGTGTCAAGGCGGGTGTCGAGGTGCCTGGGTGCTAGGGTGTGGATGCCAATGTGGGTCATAGGGTGGGTACTAGGGTGGGCTGCAATGTGGGTGCCAAGGTGGGTAACATGCTCGGTTGGTTCTAAATTGGGTGTCAGGGTGGGTGTGCACCCACCTTGCCCGAGGTGGGTGCCAAGGTGCCAGTGTGGGTGGGTGCTAAGGTGGATGCCAAGGTGGGTGAGAAGGTGGGTGATAGGTTGAGTGGTAGGATGGGTGGGTGCCAAGATGGGTCACAGGGTGGGTGCAAGGGTGGGTAGGTGCTAGGGTTGGTGTCAGGGTGGGTGGGTGCTAGGTTGGGTTCCAAGGTGGGTGCGAGGGTGAGTGTCAAGGTGGGTCACAGGTTAGGTGCTAGGATGGGTGAGTGCTAGGGTGCAAAGGTGCCAGGGTGGGTGCTAGGATGGGTCGATGCTAGGGTGAGTGGCAAGGTGGGTCCACAAGTGTCAAGGTGGGTGCCGAGGTGGGTGCCAACTTGGGTTCCAAGGTGGGTGCCAAGTGGGCGACTGCTATGGTGGATGCCAAGGTGGGTCACGGGGTGGGTGCCAAGTTGCTAGGTTGTGTTCCAAGGTGGGTGCCAACGTGGCTGCTAGGGTGCGTGGGTTAAAGGGTGTGTCACAACGTGGGTGCCAGGATGGGTGCGCACCCACACTGGCCAAGACGGGTGCAAGGTTGGGTTCCAAGCCCGGTCACAGGCTGGGTGCTAGGATGGGTGGGTGCCAAGGTGGGCACCAGGGTGGGTGCACCCACCCTGGCCAAGGTGGGTCACGGGGTGGGTCCTAGGGTGGGTAACAGGGTGGGTACTAAGGTGCGTGCCAAGGTGGGTCATGGGGTGGGTGCCAAGGTGGGCACCAGGGTGGGTGTGCACCAACCCTAGCCAGGGTAGGTCACGGGGTGGTTGTCGGGGTGGGCGTCAAGGAGCCAAGGTGGGTGGCAAGTAGCCAAGTTGCGTGCCAAGGTGGGTGTCGGGGTGGGTGCCAAGGATCCAAGGTGGGTGCCAAGGAACCAAGGTGGGTGTCTGGGTGGGTGCCGAGGTGGGAGCCAGGGTGGGTCCCAAGGTGAGTGCAAAGGTGGGTGCCAGGGTCAAGGTGAGTGCCAATGTGGGTTCCAAGGTGCCAGGGTCAGGGTGAGTGCCAATGTGGGTTCAAAGGTGCTAAGTTGGGTGCGAGGTTGGGTGCGAGGGTGGGTGGGTGCCAAGGTGTGCTAGGTGGAAGCCCGGGTGGGTCGGCATCCCATGGGTGTCGAGTTGGGTGCCTGATGGGTGCTTCTTGTCAAGTTTTAGTCGTCGGGACTCATTTCGAGCCTTAGAGGTCGTTTCTTGTCCGGTTGCCCTGTCTTCGACCTGGGAACCCAATTTTGGTCCTCGGGTCCCATTTTTTTTTGTCTCGCATCCCACTTTTGGCCTGTGGCCTTTTCGGGGTCGATTCTCGTTTTGGGCATCAGAGCATGTTTCTTCTCCTAAAACCCAATATTTGTTTATTAAGTCTCGGAACACATTTTTGTTCTCGTGGACCCATCATGGGTCTTGGAACGCATTTGTGGTCCTTGGGTCCCATTTTGCATCCCGAAACTTGTGTTTTGGTGCTTGATCCCTATTTTGGGTGCCCACCTTGCACCAAGTGCGCACCCGGGGCAAACCGAGCGCCTTGGTGCACCGGGGCAAGATCGAGCGTGCACCCGAGGCGCCCCGAACATGCACCAAGGTGCACTCGGCCCACATGTGAGCGCAGGTCGTTGCGCCCGAGGTGGTGTGTGGGCACCGCGTTGCAGACGGGACACTGCACGCACACGACGCCCCGTCCAGGTGCACGCACGTAGGCCGGGCCGGGTGCACACCCGACGCCCTAGCAAGGTGCGCGCACCCGGGCAGGGCTCACACTTGGCGAACGGGGCGCACTTCGCGAGGGAGGGTGTGCACCTCGACGGGGGTGGGTGGCCGGGGTGGATTCGCACGTGGGTCGCGGTTTGCTAAGTACACACTGCGACAAGCTCATAACGGGTGCGATCATACCAGCGTTAGTGCACCGGATCCCATCAGAACTCCGCAGTTAAGCGCGCTTGGGCCGGAGTAGTACTGGGATGGGTGACCTCCCGGGAAGTCCCGGTGTTGCACCCTTTCTTAGTTTTTCGCCGGGCG
>NW_026728942.1:300000-408449 GCF_030272615.1 Cryptomeria japonica
GATCACCTGGTAGCCTGCAATGTCAATTACTCAAACACTCTGCAATTTTGTTAGTAACATCATGTTCGGCCTGCAATATCCGTTATTCCAAAACTTGACAATTTTGTTAGTATTATCCTGCCATTTGTATCATTCGACAGTTTATTGCTTGATAAAAAACCTTGAATTATTTCCAAAGTAAACATATCTCCTAAGCTTGTAAAATAATAAATTTAAGAGACAGAATTTAAAGTACCAAATACGTTTAGGATAGAACAAAATTGTCTAAAGATCCTGCCCGCCATAAAACCTCAGTTCTCCAACTCTTGTTTATGCTCCTGGACGTTATCCTTAATAAGGGTAAAATCCAGGCAACAACAACAAGAGTAGGAAAGGGGAGATTCAATTAATCCATCCAACCTTGCCCTGAAGTTTTATAGCAGAGGGAGTTCATAGTTTGCATGCTAGCCACATAAAGTTCGCCGGCTTAAAAATGACATGGAGACATCAAAATATAGAAAACATCAATAGATGGCATTAAAACTTCACCAGATGTCCTTCGAAATAAATCAAAGTGGATATGTTTAATTGTTTTAATAGCAAAATGGTGATGTATATCTGTATAGTGGATATTCCTTCATGTTCATTCGGTCACAGTAATTTGTAGGGTAAATATCATACTAATTTAGTATTTTATATGATGCTTAAGTTTGTTTTTTAAAGCTACGATACTGTTCGCTATCTCAACCCCAATTTAGATAACTATAATTGTATCTTGTATTACTTCAGGTTAATGTTTAAACCAGCCCCTATAGTTCTGTATTAGTATCAAAAAATAGAACCATGCTCCCCCTGAAAGCAGAGCCACTTCATTCCTCCCTAGAGGGTGAAGAAGAAGCCCTATCCTCCTCCAGAACTAGACCCTCGGCTCTGAGGAAGTCTTCAAACCATGTAGGCCTAGGAGGGAGTCTCACATGGAATAAGAAAAGTAGAAAGTTAACATTTCTGTTAATTACCTCGGTCCTTTCCACGGATACTGGCTCTCCATCCGTGGAGATGATGGGGAATCGAGGCACTGACCTGTTATTCCGAATGAGAATGTCATAATTCCTTGGCCTCAAAATAGTCCCTACATTGTCAATATTAACTAAAACCCTCTCAAAGTCTCCCAGAATAGAGGCATCGAAGACCTCTCTACACAAAGCACTGGTATCTTCACAATTTTTGGTGGAACTCATAGTGACAAAAAGAAACATGGCGGCCACATCCGTGTTGGCCTTCGTTCTATCTGAAAACATTTTATTATTATTATTTTTTAAATAGAAAATAATTTTATGTAGATTGATGACATATAAATTTTTTTTCAAAATTGATTAAAATAAAAAAGTTGTTAAATTAACAAAATTCGTTAATATTTCAAGTTTATGGACCTGATTTAGTATAAATTAAATAAAAAATAGTTAAAATGATCAATTTTTAAATAAATTTACATATTTATAATCTAGACAGTATAATCTGAAATGGGTTTTAATTTCGTATTAAAATTCTCTAATTAGAGGCACGTAAATGTAGCGTCCTAAAATTGCGACACTTGCAATTTTGACTGCATTTGGGTCTTCACGATGGCAGGGCAACGTTGAAATTGAATGGAGACCCCAAAACCTGCTTGTGACACCAAAAACTGCATTTTTCTGCACCTTGGCCTGATCCCTCCTTGCACCCTGCTGCCCCGGGAGGTGGGACCATGGCGCCCAGTGCCCTGGTCCCTGGCCCTATTTTGGGCCCGGTCTCTTGTTGGGCATCGGGTCTTTAAGTTTGCAAATTGGAAAATATTGTTTCTAGGTCAACCTAAGGTCGGGAAAATTAGTCTCTCAACCCTGATTGACAAGTATATAAACTACATTTCCCCTCCCAGAAAAGGGTAGATGGAAGAGAAAAAAACATATGTGTGCAAGACGTGGAAGCGACATTCAAACATTCAAACATTCAAGCATTCAAGCATTCCTTCAAGCAATTGAGCATTCTAAGTCTCCATTCAAGGCTAAGTGTTGCATTCAAGACAAGGATTCAACCATTGAAGAGGAGATCACCTACAACATACAACATACAACATACATTACACCTTCGCATATAAGAATACAAACATTCTTACAACAAGGTATCAGTACTTGTTTACATTACAAACATTTACATTTACAGATTCTCATTTCTTGGTTAATTCCAAAACTGGGGTTTGACCTAAAGGAAAACCCCTAATCCCTAACCCCCGAATCGTCCTCTCTTTTCTGTGTGTAGGTTGCAGGTATGTGGTTGTAATTGAAGATCTGGAATCCTTGTGCAGAGACAAACAGATCCACCTTCATTTCATGGATTTTTCGGAGGACCGTGTGCACTCCGGGTGCCATCGTCCCGTCAACTTTCGCTCAAATTTGTAGAACAACATCGTCTCGACATTTTACTTCTAATTCCAGGTTCCTAGCTTCATCCTGTATCCCTATCTCTGTTTACAAGCGAATCTTTCTTGCTTCTACATACATTCTTTACAAAAGAGGGTATCCTTGCTATCACAACCCTTGGAACTCATTTAAAATCCAGTCTTGCATTGCGTGGGATTGAATCTTGTGGGTTTCAACCCCTCTTTTTAATGTAAAGTCTCTCCTAAGTGAAAACCATCAACCCTAGTGACTCTCCCTTCTCTCTCCTTGGAGTGGGGGGGGGAGAACAACTAGGGTTCGATTTTTCCGCTTTACATTTTGGTGAACCCGACGTGAACATCCTCATTCTGATTATTCATGGTTAGATTGAAAAAATTGCTTCCTTAATCACATTTCCATGTTTGATTTTTTTTTGCAAATTTTAGAGGTTAATTGCATAAAAACCCTAAAATTTTCTTTTTAGTAATTGAGCTCGTGAAATGTTTAATTGTTAATGCTTGTTTCAGATCTATCCTTCTATTGCAAATTGTCAATTCATATTTGTGCTTTAATTCTAAAAATTAAGTGGTTAAGTGTCAAAACCCTAATTTTTAAAACCCTCTTGATTCAACCTTTGACTGATAATTTCACTGATCAAAACACCTCCAAATCGGCTGTAACTTTGGATTCCGCAACAAAATCACAATATCTTTCATCCCTAAAAATTTGGAAAAAAGTTGCGAGGACCGTGTGCACCCCGAGCGCCATTGTCCCCGACATTTTTTCCGAAATTTCGGGAGCTAGATCTTACTGTATTTTTCTGCTAAAATCCAGAATTTTGGTTGATTTTATCAATTCTAACACTTTCAAAATTAAAGTCAAAGTTGGTCTAGTGGTTGCTCGGATAAAGGCTTATAATCATTCAAAAAATTGTTGAAATTGAAATTTGTATCAAAATTGTGTTCCTTACTATCCTAAATCTGAAAAGTGTGTTGGCATTCATTCGAAATTTTAGTGCTTTATTCAAATTTTTACAATTTGTGACTTTTAAAAGTAAGTGTTTAATTGCAGTAACTCTGATTTCCACTTTCAAATTTGAATTTTGCATGAAATCGAGTCAACTTTTAAATTTCAAAGCTTGCATTGCTTTCAGTATTCCCTCTAAAATCATAAAATTCAAAATTTCAGTTTCCCTCTCTTTTTCAAAATTTCAAATTTTGCATTTTTCAACAATCTTGGTAGGGTTCAATTTTGAGATTGCATCTTTAATTTGGCCTATCTACAGATTGTAAAATCACTCAATTTTTTCAGATTAGCTTTAAAATCATCATAACTTTCATCCCTGAAAATTTTGAAAAAAGTTGCGAGGACCGTGTGCACTCCGTTCGCCACGGTCCCTGACATTTTTTCCGAAATTTCGGGAGATTGTCTTGATTGCATTTAACAGCTTAAATCTAGGAGATTGGCTGATTTTATTGAAATTTGCTACCTCTAAAATTCAAAATCTTCTCTCTCTCTTTAGTGCATGATTTTTACAACAATAAGCCCTACTTACACTATTCCCATTAGACGAAGCCTTAGAATTAAGTCTTTCCAAGGTGTAATTACCGAGGAAATGGAACCTAATTTGAATGGCCTTTTTAACGAGGACATGGGTAATTCCTCTAATCCTCTTAATGATGAAGAATCTCTCCATGAGGTTTCTGTAGAACAACTTTCGAAATTGGATAACCAATTTAATGATTTTTGACAATGGATGTCTCAAGAATACCCCGATAGTGAAGCTCTTTCATTAATTGAGGGTCTAAAACGTATGGTTCAAAGTGATAAGAATGGAATTGATATTTTGCGTGGTATTGCACACATTGTGGATTCAAATGTGATGCCTATGAAGAGTTGTGTCGAAACTTTAGGTTATACACAACCTCCTACTCAAGTTAATCATTCTATTCCTTTGACAACTCCTATTGCTAGTATACCTACTTTTACATCAAACATAATGACTACTTCAATACAAGACATTCCTCCTATGATCACTAGTCATGGGGGCAATCTCTCTTCTTCAATCAACCCTCTTCCTTCATTCAATCCAACTTCTTCATTCATTCCTTCAATAAGTGTTCCTATTATATCTCCACAAATGAACATGATGCAAGGGGGCAATTCATTTAACCATTCCATTCCTCCTTGTAGTGTTCCTCCTTTCCAATCATCTCCTATGACTAACTATCATAGTGTCCCACCACCTTAGTCTCAATCAATCTAAGTTTAGTGCCCACATTTGATGTTGCGAGCCCACTTTCTCTTGACATTGTTCGAGCTATCCCCCCTAAACATGTTGAAATCCCGCATTTGGAGCTTTATAATGGTAAGGGTGATCCTCTAACACATGTTAAGACCTTTCAAACAATATGTACTGATTTTGCTTATGACCAGAGGTTGCTTGCAAAACTGTTTACTAGAACATTAAGAGATAAAGCCCTACAATGGTATTGCTCGTTACCTTCCTATTCTATTAATTTTTTCGAACAACTTGCAAATGCTTTTATTCAACAATTTCAAAACAATATAAGTCCTAAAGTTACTTTGATTGATTTAATGCATTGTAAACAAGGTGTTAAAGAAAAAGTGTCTGATTTCATTGGTAGATATAAGCATTTGTATGCTCAAATTTCTTTTCCAGTACCTGACAATGATATTCAAAGAATCTTTATTTCTAATTTACAAAAAGATATTAGAGAAAAACTTCTGTTTTCTAAGTTTACTTCTTTCCAACAGTTGTGCGCAACTCTTCATAATTATCAACTGACTGTGAGTCAAATGGAACAAGCAAATCCTATGGCTCTGAGTGATAAGGGTGATAGTAGTCAACAACCATTTGGGAAGTTTTAACTGAACAGAGAGTCCATCAAATTCAATGAAAACATCATCAACAACAATGTGAATGCAGCATCAGGTGTGCCTCCTATTTCTAAGTTTTTCAAGAAAGAAAGAAAGTTTACTCCTTTGAATGAATCATTGCATAGTATTATGAATAAGTTATTGGAACAAAATGTGCTTACTCTTCCTCCTATAAGGCAAATAGATCCTATAAAGATTAATTCACCCTATTTTGATAACAAATCTTTTTGTCAATTTCATCGTCAACCTGGGCATGATACTGAAAAATGTTTTGCTTTAAAGGGTAAAATTCAAGATTTGATTGATAATAATAATATCTCTGTTTCTGGTGTGAATGATAAAGGCAACACATATGTAGCTCCTCCTAACCAAAATCTTAAGATTTTTACCGATCCATTACCTTCTCATACCTCTAATGTGATTGATACTAATGATTCCTCTATCTCACCTGATGATCTTGTGTCTATGACTCCGAATGTGATTAACTTTGTGGAACAACAGAAAATTCCTAAAGAACCTTCTATCACATTTGATTCTAGTGAAACTATTAGGGCACCTGATGGTCCTTTATATATAGTTGCAAAAGTCAAGAATACACCTTGCCGTGGAGTGCTTATTGATCCTTCTTGTATGGTTAATGTCATTACTGAAGAATTTCTTTTTACTTTGCAATTGAATCAAGTGATCTATGATGAAACAAATGTGGTTGTGAAACTATTTGATGCATTTTCTTCTCCTGCAATTGGTTCTATTACATTACCTATTGAGGTCCATAACAAACCCCTTGATGTGGACTTTGCTATTATTCCATCGTCCGAACAATTTCGTGTGAAGCTAGGCTATCCTTGGTTATCTTCCATGAAAGCTATTGCTTCTCCTATTCATAAGTGTTTGAAATTTCCCCATAATGGTGAAGTTGTTACCATCAATCATAGTCTCTTTAAACCAGCTGAAAGAACTTCTAGCATTCCTATTGATTATTTTTGGCCTAAACAATTCCAATCTCTTCCACTGCGGAGTGATCATCTTTTCAAATCTTATCAAAAGTGGAAAAAAGATATGATCCTATCTCTAAGTGAACCTAGAGCACCCAAACTTGATATTCCTATCATTCTTGAGAAGGAAGTTCTTCCTTTGAAAGATAAAACTAATGTCTTTCCTCAAGAAGATTCCCAACCCATCCCTATGAATGTGACAATGCCTATATCTAATAAAATTTCTAAAAGTAGACCTATACCTCCTCGTCATGATGGACTTGGTCTCCTTCCTAAACCAAATATTCCTCCCTTATATGGAGCAGTTCCTCCTCCTTCCTCTTATGGAGAGAAGAGACCTTCCTCTTCTCCTATTATTCAACCTAAGAGACCACAACCTAAACACCCAAGTGATAAGGATGAGAACATTCCTCCTCCTCACTCTTCTCAACTTCCTACTAAGACTAGACGAAATCATTCTGCACGTGAATGCCGATGAAAGCATCATCTTAGAGCTTAGGCAGCTGCTTCTCAAACTTTGCAATCCCCAAAAACACCTTCAGCCAGTATTATTCCATTTTCTCCTTAGCCAAAAATTGAGCCAAAATCTCCTAAACATAAGGTGCATGATGGTCTTGATCCTGTGCGAATTAAAGATCCTATTTTTATAAATCTTGATGATGATATAGATGAAAATGTTATTCATGATGAAAATGTTACTTCTTTTCATTCCGATAGTGAATATGAATATGTTGATGTGGATAACCATTTATCTAACGAATTTTCTAAAGCACTTATCCTAGCTCCTAGACAAGAACAGCGTGGCTTGGAACATGAACATAGCCCTTGTTTGGATCTTGTGATAGCTCCATCTGCTGTGTTGGATGTTCCTCCTCTAGCGTGTTTCCTGCCTTCCCGAAATATTGATCAGCAAGATCGGGGGGTAGATGATGTGCTAGACTAGTTTCATTAGCATAGCAGACTCTCTCCTCCTCTATTGATCTCTTTTGTTACCTCTTCTATGTGTTATTCTCATTCTTCTATTTGTTTTCCTTAGTGTTGTCTACTTGAGGACGATGCAAAGCATTGAGATCTCTTTTGGTCTCTCTCATGTTGACTCAAAAGACACATGTGTTCCCTTCTTCTAGGTGACCTTCCTTGATTGGGGAATGAAGAACAATTATGCATACATACATATGATAAACATGAATTATCATACAACATACTGACCCCAAGGAAAGTGAAGTCACCTTGTTCTTTGTGTTTTGTGTCTATTATCCTTGGGTTTATCTCACACTTGGGGGCTAAATCCTTGTGATAACGTGCTCCTTTCTCATTTCTTATATATATCACTACCTTAAAGAAATCACCCTCGGTGAGGCGTGTGCGATCGCTTTAACGTAGGGGGGCATACATCTCGTTCATATCTTTTCAAGATACTTGAAAGTTTCTTGGTGAATTTAGCTTTGCCTTGAAAATTTTTGGTATTTTTCTTACATGACTCATAGTGAGGGAACCTTACTACTGATAGTCATGGTTCTCCCTTGTGATCTTCCCTTTTACTTTGTCAATCGAAGCCGTAAGATCCTTAGTCCACTGGGGGCTTGGTGTATCTTGCCTCCTTGACGTGGTGAAATTTTTTCAATGTTGTTTCCTTGTACTTTACCGGAAGTATGGGCGTACGCTTATACTCCTGCTAAAGTGGGGGCTAAATGTAGCGTCCTAAAATTGCAACACTTGCAATTTTGACTGCATTTGGGTCTTCACGATGGCAGCGCAACGTTGAAACTGAATGGAGACCCCGAAACCTGCTTGTGACACCAAAAACTGCATTTTTCTGCACCTTGGCCTGATTCCTCCTTGCACCTTGCTGCCCCAGGAGGTGGGACCATGGCACCCAGCGCCCTGGTCCCTGGCCCTATTTTGGGCCCGGTCTCTTGTTGGGCATTGGGTCTTTAAGTTTGCAAATTGGAAAATATTGTTTCTAGGTCGGCCTAAGGTCGGGAAAATCAGTCTCTCAACCCTAATTGACAAGTATATAAACTACATTTCCCCTCCCAGAAAAGGGTAGATGGAAGAGAAAAAAACATATGTGTGCAAGAAGCGGAAGCGATATTCAAACATTCAAACATTCAAGCATTCAAGCATTCCTTCAAGCAATTGAGAATTCTAAGTCTCCATTCAAGGCTAAGTGTTGCATTCAAGACA
Source organism: Cryptomeria japonica (assembly GCF_030272615.1). Classification (NCBI taxonomy): domain Eukaryota; kingdom Viridiplantae; phylum Streptophyta; class Pinopsida; order Cupressales; family Cupressaceae; genus Cryptomeria; species Cryptomeria japonica. Next base: position 308,477 of record NW_026728942.1, read on the forward strand.
AGGATTCAACCATTGAAGAGGAGACCACCTACAACATACAACATACAACATACAACATACATTACACCTTCGCATGTAAGAATACAAACATTCTTACAACAACGTATCAGTACTTGTTTACATTACAAACATTTACATTTACAACATTCTCATTTCTTGGTTAATTCCAAAACCGGGGTTTGACCTAAAGGCAAACCCCTAATCCCTAACCCCCCAATCGTCCTCTCTTTTCTGTGTGTAGGTTGCAGGTATGCGGCTGTAATTGAAGATCTAGAATCCTTGTGCGGAGACGAACAGATCCACCTTCGTTTCGCAGATTTTTTGGAGGACCGTGTGCACTCCGAGCGCCATCGTCCTGTCAACTTTCACTCAAATTTGCAGAATAGCATTGTCTCGACATTTTACTGCTAATTCCAGGTTCCTAGCTTCATCCTGTATCCCTATCTCTATTTACAAGCGAATCTTTGTTGCTTCTACATACATTCCTAGTTCAATCATTCCATCTACATTCTTTACAAAAGAGGGTATCCTTGCTATCACAACCCTTGGAACTCATTTAAAATCTAGTCTTGCATTGTGTGGGATTGAATCTTGTGGGTTTCAACCCATCTTTTGAATGTAAAGTCTCTCCTAAGTGAAAACCATCAACCCTAGTGACTCTCCCTTCTCTCTCCTTGGAGTGGGGGGGGGAGAACAACTAGGGTTCGATTTTTCCGCTTTACAGTAAACTCTTTCAGAAGTTGATATTTGTGCTTTCATTCATGGAGATTTGAATTTGCAGGTCGATATCTCAGGTGTGGCCATCAGAGGACTATCTTGGACCTAATCTCGAGGCAAGTGGTGGGTTGTGGAATCAACTTTCACAAAATGGGCCCCCGTTTTCAAAATAGGGGCCTGTTCCTAAAATTACAGTTTTTATCCAAAAATGACAAAATGCACCCAAAAAACATGGGTAACATCAGATTTAAAAATGGGGGCCCGTTTTTTAAAAACGGGACCTCATTTCATTTTCAAGCAAGCCCCAGTTTGAGAATAAAATGGGGACTCATTTAGTTTCACATTGGGCCCCCGTTACTTTTTGCCTCGAGGGTCCGAAGCAAATATAAGCCCCTATTTTTTGAAAACAGACCCCCATTTCTAAGAGCACATTTTCCAACATACGAACTTCCACCAATTTGTGACCCATTACCTTGCACTTACCCTAGACAATATTCAAGGCTTGAAGAAGAAATTGGAAAACTCAAGGAGGAACTAAAAGCTACAAAGGATCAAATTGATAATGAATTAAAACTCAAAGTGTTGGCAGTGAGTTAGTATCCCTTGCGAGAACTCGCGACATGGTTTAATAGCCTCCTGGGGATTCTATAAGTCTAATGGTTGTATCTAGCATTGATAGGTCAATCTTTGGGTGCAACAACAACCCTAGCTTGTAACAAGTGGTATTAGAGCTTGGTCACAAGTTTGAAACATGTAGGCCACAATGAGTGATGCTGGGAGGGGGATTGTTGGCAGTGGGCCAGTGTCCCTCACAGGGATCCGCGACATGGTTTAACATCCTCCTATGGATTCTCTAATTCTAGTGGTTGTATCAGGCATTGATAGGTCGATCTTTTGGTGCAATGACAACCCTAACTTGTAACACAAAGGTGGTAGTGAAATGTTAGATGTTGTCCAGAATGATAAAAAAAAAAATCGAGACAAGAGTGGAAATGACTTTGAAGAAGGTGAATGTTTAAAAAAGGACAAAGGAAAAGACAAGATCAATTAGAACTCTAGCAAAAATTAAAAATAAAACTTAATGTTCCAAACCGAAGCTTCAAAAATTAAAGGAATGTTTGAAGACCTCCTTTTTTTCCTACCAGATATTCATCTTTTAATGGTAACTATTTTTCATGTAATAAATTTGGGCATAGAGCTAGTGAAAGCAAATATTAGATCAGAAATCAATCTTTTAATGAAAGATGTCATTACTGTAATAAATTTTGTCATAAGGCAAGTGAGTGAAAAAGTAGGATGATTAATAAAGATCGAAATTAGAATTTTAGTACAGATGTTAAATATTTTAATGGAATTTATTATTTCTTGCAATACCAATGGGTGCCAAGCTATCGATTGCAAAATAAATTGGAGACTCAGAAATATTAAAATGAAATATAATAAAGCTCAGAAAGTTTTAGTATGCTATAGTTGCTTTTGAGAGGAAGAGCTTAACACATATCTTTTGTCCCCTCTTGGTTTGGTTTTGAGTTTTTCTCACCATGGTAGAAGTGTGAAAGACATTTCGGTGAATTCTATCCAAGTTTGATGGTTTAAATTTTTTTGGTGACTTCAGGTAAACTATGTATCATTTTTTTGAGAAAATCATAGATGACGATTATATATATTACTTATTTTGAATTCATTTGTGCAAAATATGATCGAAGAGCTATAGAATGAGAAGAGAAGTGAAGGAGATCAATAAAATTTATTTCTATTGTTTGTGATATTTTTTAATGGAAAATCCTAAAATTATCAGTGTTAATAGTGAGGCAAGACCTAGTTTTGATATGTGACCATTTATTTTGGTGATGAGCAACACTATTGGTATATTTTATGTTGTTCCTAACAAAGTGGTATATAAAAGAAGATATTTTAATTTAAATTCGTGTTTCTTTGGAAGAGTATGATCAAAACAAGTTTAATGATTTTAAGAAGATTCATCTAGTATGGTACATGAAGACTTAAGGTAGAGTATGCTAGTTTAGGGCATAAGGGTTTGGATACTTGGAGTAATTGTCCCTTTTTTAATGATGAATTTTTAATTAACATCATGCTAAGAAGAATTCATGAAAATTATGTATGGTTGGTTCATCCATATTTGATTTCAAAAAATTTCCTAAGGGATATGATTGGTTTATGCTCGATTGTAACCACACTTGCTTTGAAGTTTGTGAAGAATGGTGAAGTGAACAGATTGACTAGTGTTGTGTCTAATAAGAGAGCCCTTTGGATTGACAGTATTGAGGACTTGGCAGTCACATATGTGACTATGAGAATTTTATATAAGGTATATTACAGGAATCGTGAAGGCTCATCTTCTTCTATGGCAGGATATGTGGCCTATAAAATGGTGAAAGAAAATATTGTCTATGATCCATGTGAGTTGTTGAGGTGGTAGATGTTCGATAACTCCAACTTATGAAGATCGATTTGTACCCCTTCCAGTATGGATAACTCATAGTGTGCTTTCTATTTTATTTTATCAATGCATTATCTAGAATAAATAATGTGGTATGGAGAAGATATGATTATGTCAATGCTCAAATTAAAGAATATTTGGATAGTTTAGATGATTGTGATGCTTCTTGTCACAAGTTCTTCATGGATATTCAGATAGAGATGGTTGTGAGGAATCAGATCCCATCCAAAGTTGTTGAATGGTACAAGGATGATATTTCTTTTTAGTTGACAAGGACTATTGTTTCATTCAAGCTATTATCCTGAGGAAATTTTGGGTGGCTAAGATTCCTTATGAAGTGTCAAAATATGAATGAATGAGTATTACAAAAATAATCCTTAAAATGCCAAAAAATGTGAATGAAGAAAGATTTGGAACATATGAGATTATTGGTAGAAGTGTTGGAAAGAGACCTAGCAAGATTGACAATGTACCAAAATACGAGAGGGAAAGGAAACAATCTAGAGAAGCTTGTGCTTCTTTTTCTTCAAAGATCTCAAGAGCTAAAAATGCATCAAAGTAATTTGTAGAGGCTATCATTGTTGATAGTGATAAAGGTAAACCTAAGAAGGTTAGTGGGCAAAAAAGTGTTACAACAAGAGAGAAGGTGATTTCCTCCCCTGCTTTTTCAAAGGAAAGATCTTTTGATGAGGATAAAGTGCTTGAGATGCTTGGGAGACTAGATGGCTTAAAAAGTGTTAGTGAGTTGTATCTCATAATTCCCGCTTGTTATCAAGTTACCATTGAATAGGTTTGTGTAACATATTTTCTCTCGAACAATCTTGTTCCCATTAATGTTGCTAATGTTCTTTCAAAAGTATTGATAGGGTTGTTAATTAAGTATATGGATATAGTTGTTGGTGATAACTGGTGTAGTCACATTTAGGAGGGACCTCAAGGAGATCAATGTGGACTGTGCAACAAGAGTAAAACACAACGAAAACAAGACAAGATAATAGAGGTAATGCATAACTGATTGAATTATATTATGAAATCCAATTATAATTTTTTGGCAATGTGTGGGCTACAAGATTCAGCTCATAGGCCTAATACATACATGCTCAGTTATAATGTTGGTAAAATCTAGACCTCTAAATATCAAGATAGATCTTCTATTTTCTATAAATTGATTTCTACAAGCTTAATTATATTGATTTATATGATCTAGAGGGATCCATGTCAGTGTACGATGAATCAAATAAGATCAAACGTGTAAAACCACCATGTCGGCTTACGCCAAAGAAAATCCTCTTGAAAATGCAATGGATGAAGTGCAGACCAAAGGAAAGGTCGGTCACATGCCAAGGAATGTTGGAACAAGTAACTAGAGTTCCACAAGCTACAAAAAGGGTCTGCAAGATTCACTAATAGAAAAATAGGTCCAAGCGATTCCGGTGTTCTAGCCAGAAAACAATCCCACATACCAGAATCGATAACTTGTCAAAAAAAATATCCAAATGTCTATTGGCCATTTGGTGGAATTGATTATGTGTTGCATTGATGTTTTGTCATTGATGCCAACACTAGCTATTTGGATACTTTACCGACACCCTTCTGGTCCTAGTACATTGAGTCGTTTCTGGTTGATCTGGATCCGACATGATCTGGTAGGCTCTGGTATGATTTGGTGATGGAATTGGCTTGTTCATGATACTCATTCTCATATTCAATCAATTGGTTTTGGTTTGGTGATCGGATTCTATCCTGCTTGCTTGGAAGCTTGGCTTCTGGTTCCAGTGAGGGTTTCACCAGTATAGCTTTTAATGAAGATATTTATTGAACTACATAAGTGGTGTTAGTGCAGCTTCTGGTTGAGTTCGAGGATGTTGTTGATGATCATGTTCGAGACTTGGTGGATGGAGATCATTGCTGAAGCATGTGGTCTTATATTGGGTCTCAGTTGATCTAGGTTATGGGTCGGCTTTAATGTAACATGTGGATTGGACCTCTCGATGTATTTCCTCAATATCTTATGTGTTGGATATTATTTATTTGGTCTAAGGCCGACATGGTTTGTAATAATGTAATTGGTTTATTATTTGGTGGCCGAACTAATTGTTTATGGTTGAGAGTTTGTATATATAGATGTAAGATCTCATTGTAGATCATCATGGTAAGGAAAAAGGTCATGGTCAAGGAATGTAATGTTTGAATAATGTAATATCATTCAGGAAGAGGATTTGGTCGATCATTGGAGATCAAATTGGGTTTATGTAAGAGGATTTAGTCCTCTAGTATTGAGGTTAACCAGAACTATACTCAGGCATAAGAGATGCTATCTTTTGCAGTTCAACACTTATCCGGATTGTAGTATGGATTTCTATGTAGTTAGTGAGGATCCTTTTGTGATGAGCAATGCACTCTAGGCTGTTGGCCTTCCTACAAGTGCAAGCCCCTTAATTGTAATTCACATACTTACTGTAGAAGTATTATCTAACTATGAGTAGGCTTCCCACCATGGTTTTTCCCTTTACTGAGTTTTCCACGTATAAATATTGGTATCATGTGGATGGATTTTAATCTATGATTATTGTTTATTCTTAACTGGTTTAACTTCTATTCCAGTATTAATGTTTTGGGTTCCAGTTTTAAGTTTTAATTGCTAATAGTTTCGGTAATATGAGACAATTGATTCACCCCCCTCTCAGTTGTCTTCTAGTTATTGAACTGTCTAACAATTGGTATCAGAGCTTTGGTCCTTGCTACAAAAAACTTAACCACTTGAGGAAGATCCTATGACAACTAACAGCTCAAGTTCATCTAGTTCTTCTGGAGCTATCTTTTGAAGGGATATTCTGAGGCTTGATGGAACAAATTACACAGTATGTAAGATTTGTATGGAGACTCATCTATGATGTCTTGACAAGTAAATCTGGGAGATCACACAGAATGGTGTCACACCATATAATCTAGGATCTGGAAATCCTCCTCCGACAAAACTGGACAAGGAGATTGAGAATGATTGTAGAGCAAGAGAAGCCCTCTTGTGTGCACGTTCTGATCAACAAATAATATGATTAACTGACAAATCATCTGGAAAGGCTATATGGGATAAGTAGGAGACTCTTAATGAAGGTGACCCTACAGTGAAGAATGCTAAACTTGATGGTTACCGGGTGAGATATGAAAACCTGAAGATGGAAGAAGATGAAAGGATTATTGCATTCATGGAAATGGTAAATGAGATTGTTATGGGAATTCAATGTTGTGGTGGAACTCTAAGTGAAGATGAAATTATTTCTAAAGTCCTAAGAGCCCTACCATTGGCTCACAAGATGAAGGCTACTGCTATTAATGAGTTGAGAACAATGGCTAATACATCTATCAACAAAGATACTTTGGTTGGGAAACTATCTGCTTTTGAGTTTGAAGAATTTGGACCTTTTGGAGCTATGAAGTCTGAACCTTATTTTCATGCATCTACATCTACAACCGGTAAGAAAGACTCGAAATCTTTGTATGAAAAGGAATTAGAAGATATGAAGAGAGAAGATCATGACTTTGAGCAACTTGAAGCACTAATTTCTAGAAGAGTACCTAAAGGACCGGTAGGAAGTAAGTATGAAGGAAAAGAACCTTTTAAATGTTTTGCATGTAATAAGATTGGTCATTTTGCATCTAGATGTCCTGAAAGGAATTCAAGATTTTAAGAAAGAGCTAGAAGATCATTTAAGCCTAACCCCGGATATCAGAACAAGTATAAGTAAAAGAAAAATAGAGACAAATCATGCTACATAGCGGATGAGGAAGGCATTACTAATTGTTATGGTGAACCAGTAGAAGACTCTGCTAGTCGTTCCGGTAATGGGAAGGAATGGGTGTTCCTGGCTATCAAGGAAGATGATCCAACACTAGAAGAGAATGTACCTGAAGAGAAGGCACTCACTACTAAAATTGAAGACAAAGATGAATGGGTAATTGATAGTGGTTGTTCACATCATATGACTAGAGATAAAGGGATGTTTCTATCTTTGCAAGAATTTGATGGCGGTCTAGTTAGATTTGGAGATGAAAAAGCATGTATGATCAAAGGAAAAGGAACTATATCATTGGATGGTAAGAACAATATTGACAATGTTTATTATGTTTAAGGTTTGAGGCATAATCTTTTGAGTGTAGGACAACTGGTAGATAAGGGATTTCAATTACAGTTCAAGGATGGAAAATGCAAAATCATTAATATGAGTGGTTTGGAGATTGCAACCTATACACAAACAAAAGGTAATATATTTCATTTGAACTCTGGTGAGAAGACATGTTTGATTACATAGATTGATGAGAGTTGGCTATGGCATAAAAGGTTGTGTCATGTAAATTTTGATTGCATTGTGAAGATCAGTTCAACTAAGGCAGTTAGGGATATATGTAAGATTATGAAGCCCTATAATCCGGTATGTAAAGAATGTCAAATTGGTAAACAGATCAAAACCTCTTTTAGGAGTATACAAGATAAATCAAATGATGTTCTTGATCTTATTCATACTAATTTATGTGGCCCTACTAGAGTTAAAAGTTTTCAAGGTGATAGATATTTCATGCTAATAATTGATGATTATTCTAGAATAATGTGGGTTACTTTTCTAAAAGAAAAATCTGAAGCATTTGAAAAGTTTAAAATCTTTAAGGATAAAGTGGAAATTGAGATAGGATTGAAGATTAAATGTTTAAGGTCAGATCTATTAGGATTCAAGAACACTGAGAGGTGGGGTGAATCAGTGTTCTGCAAGTAAAATAGGATTTATGCCTTTATACCAAACATATATAAACCGGTAAACAAATAAACATATAACTTGAAGAAAATAAACCATCCACACAAATGAACACCATAAAACAAATAATTTGTATGTGGAAAACTTCAAAGAGGAAAAACCATGGTGGGATATGTGTCCCACAATATCAATTCATTGGCCATATGAAAGGATATTACATATAGTGGGGGTCTACACTTGCAAGAAGGAACACTACCTATAGAACACTACTCATCACTAAAGAGCCTCATTGACTACAAGCTTCTGCTGAAGTAAAACAATGAAAATGAACTCAAAAAATGCATCTACTATGCCAAATAGAGTTCCGGTTAAAGATTTGCTTTGTATTGATTCATAAACCCTAGACACTACTACCGGTATCTTTTCTCCTCCAAGGATGCTTCCCAAAATATCTACAGATCATTCCATGATATGAAATTTGCATACAAATGATCTACATACATATACTTCACATTATATAGTTCTGCTATATTCTATCTCACTTATGTCGTATCCTATGTCATATTCAAAATGACCTAGAAGACTGACCTATATACCCATTACAAACAATATGCCTTATGTCGGCTTACAATGTATTAGAAAAGTTATTCAATTTCCACCTCGACAATAATTACAAAATAATTTACAAAATAATTTACAAAATAAATCCTTCTTTATGTCGGCTTCCTTCAAGTACTGATGTCGGTGTCGGTGCCGGTGTAATCCTAGATATTCCAATGCTGGTGTCTACCGGTATATACCTCCTAGTGTTGGTATATGACTTCCATCTAATATTGTTGCCATCAATGATAATAAAATGAATCTGATGAGTGTCAATTGCCTACAATCTTCCCATTTGGCATTGATGGTAACACTTATGTGAAAAATGGATTCCCTGTCAGTTCAACTGAAATATGCTCCCCCTAAGCAATACACTCCTTCAGATATCCTGATATCCTTCCCATGTGATCCTATTTGATTTTTATGATATTTTTCACATATATGCATACTCCCTCTTTGGCATCAATGCCAAAGACCGGTGAAAGAATTGAAAGAATTCAAAATGAAAGAATAAATGAATACTATTAATTTCATTAGAGTTTGACCAACTTCAAAATTTCATGGTAAGCCTTATCCAACAACTGAAGATATGTATCCCAACTGGTTTTGAAGGTGTCAGATAGGGATACTAGTTCACTTAGTAAGTGGGCAAGTGTTTCCTTCTCTTTGACTTTTGTCAGTGTGGGTTTAGAAATCATGTCCATGCACTCTCTTTTATGTACATTTAGTGAATCCAATCTTTGACTCACTATTCCTCTAAGACTTCTTTCTCTCTAAATGACTTTATCTCTCTCCTTCTTGAAAGCAAAAATTTGGTTCTCTAAGGACAAAATTTCTCCATCAACATATATGGTTAGTGTAGTTAATCCATCAAAAGAATTAGCAATGTTAGTTGTCTTATCATGTAACTTCTTTAAACTACTATCTACATTTGTTGTAAGAATTCCTATGTTGCAACATACCCTGTAGATATTTGTACCTTGTTTCAAACAATTCTCAATAAGAATGAGTTTAGCTTCAATTTTATTTTTTTGTATTTCTATGATTTGGTCAAAGGCAGGTTTCTTAGCCACAGTAAATATTTCTAAAGCCTGTCGGTTTGCAATCTACCTCAGAGTTTGAAATTTGTTAGAAATATGCTATGTTAGAGTTTTCATCTTGCTGGAAGGGCTTGCTTCATTCTCAATATGGCAATCAGGGATTAAATTATGCAATACTATGACTGATTGATCTATTATTCCCTTATCTGCAACACCCTCCTTCAATAATTTCTGAGTAGCCATCATCATCAATTCAGTTGAACTCATCTCAGAGATGGATTTCTTCTCAACCTAAGAAGTGTCAATTGCCAAAACCTCTGTCAGTATAGATTCAGTTTCCTTTCCTTTACAACCTCTTTTGCACCAATGGCTTTGCCACTTGGTGCGGTGTCAATTATTGTCGGTGGAGTATTATCCATAGTATTTATAGTATCTTGTACATTTCCTTCCTCAAAAATAGTTTGTGCTAGTACATAGTGTACACTTTCCTTTACTGTCGGTTGAGTCTATATCTCTATAGTTACTATTGGTTTAGTAAAAATTGGAGTTGAACTGCCCAAAATACCTTTCCCTTTTGATTTTTTAGGAATGGTGGAAGATGTAGCCTTAACAAATTCTTCATGAGATGTGAGAAAATATGGATTCTTCTGGAAGAATTTGGTCCAACCCTTACTGGTCTCGTTTATCACCTCATTTACTCTGCCCATCATAAGGCGTATCTGTCAGGGTTTACCACTGAAAATTGTTCTATTTGCAACATCTATGCATCTTTTCATTTTCTCATTGTTTATTGAACCACACATTTCCAAAAGTGCTACTTCCTTAATCTCCCTATCCCTCTTGACAATGTCAAGTCTTCTAGAATCAAGTTTATTATACAAAGATAGAGGTATCTCCTTCAAAATTTCTACTAAGGCTTTCTTATAAATGTCTATGTGTAAAAAAATAGCCTCTTCTATTTTATTTTTCTCATTTTCTTCTAAATCTTCATAATACTTAGATACATTTTTCAAAATTCCATCTTTTTTAATTTCATCAATTAGCTTAGCATAGGTCATTTTAGTCTTACCAGACTTAGTGTCATCACACTTCTTCTTTTTGCTTATGGTTTCTGGAGTAGATGTGTCTAGTTTCCTCTTTTGTATAGGCTTCCTTGCCAAAGGTGGAGGTGTAGTCGATTTAGTTTCCTTTCTAATAAATCTCCTCCTAGGCTCTACCTTCTTCTGCTCTACCGGTGGTTGATCTACTTTCTTCCTTTGTACCCTTCTGAAAGCTACAGATTCATTGTCCTTAGGGTCAGAATTATAAGTGATGGTAGAAATGTAAGCTTCAGGCTTCTTCACCTCCATAGTACTAGCCACTATCGGTTCTATTGTCGGTTTGAATCGAGAACCCAGTTGAGTGTCTATCTTATGAATTACATCCTGTACATATGCAAACATATTTTCTATTTTCTTCTTTCTTCTCTTCCTATTGAAGCCAGTTTTGACCTCAAGGGCATTTTCTTTTGTTGTACCAAAATGCTCTATTTTGTCATCCAATGGAGCTTCAAGCAACATTTTTGCATAGAGTTCAAAAATGTTATCATCCACTTCATATCCAAGCTCCGTAACCCATATTGTCCTAGGTTCAACTGCTTCCATAAGAGTTTCATCAATTTTCACCCTAAAACAGATATCAGTAGAGTACTTCTCCACAATGTTATTTGATATTATCTCCCTCTGCCTCATGTTTTCTTGGAATGTTTTGAAATACCTTGAAAGTTTCTCATCTTTGCTGGTACCAAGACCGATGATTGCTTCCTTGATCTGCATACGTACCAGTATGTCATGAGCCCAACGCTTCTTGCCAAGACCAGGTAGCTCACTCAAGAAGTAAAGCATCAAACATACAATGAGATTACCATATCTATAAGTTCATTTCTTAATTCCCTTGATCTTTCCAAGGTTCAACATCAATTCACTCATCCATTCACATAAATCATATTTTGCATTATTCCTCAAGATCTGATATGCAGCATGAATGCATGAACTAGAAACATAATTAAATTGATTAGATTAAGTTACCTTATAACCTATAATCATGCTTGCAAATTTCACATTAGTATCAGTGATTGTGTTGATTCTCATTGATCTTCTATCCAAAGTTGCACTGGTGAGTTTCTCAATCTCTATTTTGGAAATTTTCTTAAGAGGTTATCATCTGAATTTGGGTAAGCCAATGACTACTTGAATAGCCTCTTTTGTGGTCATGTAAGGAAGATACAACCAGATAAACTCATTGTGAACCCTTCTTAGAATGTATCAGATGACTTCATCCTTGAATTCTAGTATGTACAGAATACTAGTTAACCCTAGTTCCTCAATTGCTTTGAATTCCAGTTTAAGGGTTCTGGAGCTACTTAGTATCATGGATTGATACATGCTCCCGCAGAGTCTTCTTTCTTAGAAATTTTGGGAACCTCCTTGAATATGGACCTTAACCTATTCTTGACTTCAACAATGGTGGGATTTTCAATCAAAGTAGGAGCTGAAGATCTAGATGCCATTTTGAAGAATACTTGAAAGTGAACGCCAGTTGGAAGATTGAGTGCTTCTGAGATAACTGCTCTAAATCCTTTCATAATGCCTTTGCACACTCTTAATTCACCTGACATTCATCTTTTCTTCACTCTGAATGCTTGAATGCTCAGTGAATGAAAATGAATTCACTTACCCCTTTTATTAGCGAATAGAACCCTAATATTTTTCTATAATAAATGCTTCGCGAACAACCCTACGGATTTCAGTTCCTCAATCTTGTGTCGGGTGAAACTTCATTAGTAATTCTCCAGATCTCTTCTAGGGTAATATGCAGGATTTGGCAATGAATTTTCCAACCCCTAAGGCTTATGCCTCAGTTACCGGTGGAATTTCCCGCTGGTGGAGGAATACCCTATTCTACCAGTGGAGTTAACGGTGTAGATCCATCTTCACTTGGATCTTCAGATTTTTTAACCAATCTCTTGGTGTGATCTAGTTATATTTCATCTATGTTCTTCTTTCCTTTCTCGTTATCTTTATCATTGCTAACTGGTTGAGTCTTTCTACTACAGTATTTAGCAATATAACCTATTTTGTTGCATGCATAACATGTAACATTATTTTTCTGAATTGCTTTGACAAATCCGGTATCATTTCTTGACCTACACTAACTAGCCAAATGTCCAAACTTTCCACATGCATGACATTTAATATTCAATCTACAATCTTCTGATTTATAACCATATTTCTTGCAATTTGTGCATTGACTAGGAACAAAATTGTAGTTTTGATTTGCTTTATTTCTACATTGTTTAGCTATATTCCAAAATTTATTGCAAACAAAACATCTACCATTGAATTTATAAGCATTAGATTGCCTTACTAGTTTCCTCTATTCTAATGAGTTCTGCATATTGGTTGTCTAATCTTTATTTGTAGTACCAAAGCTTTCCCCTTGTACAAATCCAAGTCCTCTAGAATCATCAACCTACCTTTATCTTTTAAATAAGTCATCCAACTGTGCAACACTAATCCTAAATTTTTCTTTATACTCACTTGCAATAGTTAGATCATCTCTCAGCGTAGTTATTTGTCTTTCAAGTTCTTGTTCATTGTTCAAGGAGTGTGCCAAATCAATTCTCAACATATTATTCTCATGAGTCAATCTGTCACATTCATCAAATTTGTTCTTCAGAGATATAATAAGATTATCTTCCTTCTTCTCTATGTCCTCAATATCTTTTGATAACCTCATAGTCAGATCTTGCATTTCATTCTTCATGAGCATGTTTGCTTGACTTAATTTCTAACATTGTTCCTTAAGTGCATTCTTCTCCTCATCATCGGGGTTTTGCAAAAGTTATTTTCTCTTGGCTTGAGCTGATGATTACCTTTCTTGTGGGATACTAATGAACTCATTAGCAAAATTCAATTCTTCTTGCAATTTCAAGTTCTTCATCCTTTCTGCATCATAATCGTCAAGGCCCATCTCAAGTTGCTTCTCCATAGCCATGTTCAAATATTTTGGTTTCACGATCTTCCTCAAGCCGTTAAACCTCTTTCAAGGTACCAGACTCTAATACCAATTGTTAGGATGCAAGAACACTAAGAAGGGGGCTGAATCAGTGTTTTATTGGTAAAATAAGATTTTATGCCTTTATACCAAAGACATATAAACCGGTAAACAAATAAATATATAACTTGAAGCAAATAAACCATCCACATAAATGAACACCATAACAAACATAATTTATACAGGGAAAACTTCAAAGAGAAAAAAACCATGGTGGGATTTGTGACCCATAATACCAATTCACTGGCCATATGAAAGGATATTACATATAATGGGGACTTGCACTTGCAGGAAGGCACACTGCTCATCAATAAAGAGCCTCACTGAATACAATCTTTTGCTCAATTAAAACAATGAAAATGAACTCATAAAATGCATCTTCTATGCCAAATAGAGTTCCAGTTAAAGCTCTGCTCTATAGCGGTTCATAAACCCTGAATACTACTACCAGTATCTTTTCTCCTCCAAGAATGCTTCCCAAACTATCTAGAGATCATTCCATGATATGACATCCACATACACATGATCTACATACATATACTTTGCATTATGCAGTTATGCTATATTCTATCTCACTTATGTCGCATCCTATGTCATATTCAAAATCACCTAGGAGAATGACCTATATACCCATTACAAACAACATTCCTTATGTCGGCTTACAATGTAGGCCTCGACAATAATTACAAAAATTTTTACAAAATAAATCCTTCTTGATGTCGACTTCCTTGAAGTACTGATGTCGATGTCGGTGTCGGTGCCGGTGCCAGTGTAATCTTGGATACTCCAATGTTGGTGTCTATCGGTATATGCCTCCTAGTGCCAGTATATGACTTCCATCTAATATTGTTGCCATCAATGACAACAAAATGAATCCGATGAGTGTCAATTGCCAACAAGATCATGGTGGAGAATCCACATCCGGTGAGTTTAATAACTTTTGTGAGAAGCATTGTATAACAAGACAATTTTCTACTCCCCGAACACCTCAGCAGAATGGAGTTGTGGAAAGGAAGAACATAACTATCATGGATGCTTCTAGAACAATGATGATGGAAGCTAGTCTACCTCATATCTACTGGAGAGACGAAGTGAGCACAACAGTTTATACATTCAATATAGGACATATCAAAGGAGAAACTGGTAAGACACCTTATGAATTATGGTTTGGAAATATACCTATAGTTAAGTATTTCAAAAATTTTGGTAGTAAATGTTATATCAAAAGAGATGATAGCATTGGAAAATTTGATCCTAGATATGATGAAGGCATATTTCTTGGTTATTCTAATGAAAGAAAAGCATATAGATATTATAACAAGAGATTGTAGAGAATTGTGGAGAGTGCTAATGTCAAAGTAGATGAGCTGAACAAAAGTCAAATCATAGTTTATGAGAAAGAACCCACAGTGGAAATGATTATATCTGAACTGGTAGCACCTTTACCAGAACAGGGTGTTGAACCAGCTACTTCGGTAGTATCATAAAATTATATAGTAATTGAAGAACAAGGAAGAGGAATAGAGAGTCAAAAGACTCCTAGGTATGTGAGATTGAATCATTCATAAGATCAGATCATCAGGGATAAAAGCAATGGAGTAATGACAAGAAGAAGACTGGCAACTAATGAGGTATGTTTAATTTCACAAGTTGAATTGGTATCAGTAATTGAGGCATGTAAAGCTAAATATTGGTTAAAGCTATGGAAGATGAATTAGATTAGGTTGAGAAAAATAACACATGGACCTTGGTTCCCTGTCCTAAAAATAAAAATGTTATTGGAGGGTATGTGTAGGATCATGGTGTGCCAAAATAGGCCCTTAAGTGGCAATGAAATTTCAGAAAATCAGAGTTATGTAACTTGACATGAAATTTTGAATAAGTTGTGAACATTATTTTTAAAATATGTAAGAAGAGCATCTATAGAAAATTGAATGTAGTTTCTAAGCTACTAGTTTTTATTTTTAAATTCCCATTTGATGAAAATTTCAAATTTCAATGCAATGGTACTAAAATTTCAGGAAAAAGATAAGAAGTAGACGTATGTTTGAGCACCCTAATCACAATCAAATCATAATATTTTTTATAATATTTACAATATAAGTATTAGACTCATGTCCGGATGTGATACATATTTTTTAATAATTTTTTATAAAGTAAATAATTATTTATGATTTTTTTACTACAACTTTTCATAAATTCAGAAACTCCTACGTCTGACCACCTTAACTTGGTCAAAACCTTATGATTTTTTTTCCCCTATAGTAGATGAAGCATAGGATGTGACACATGTTTTGAATTCAAAAAATCTTGTTGGAAAGCTGAGAACATCCTTAAAAAACCCTTTTTCGTTTTATCAATTTTCGCTATAAAAAAAGTCATCAGCCACCAGTGTAAAGTTTGGAAAATCAAGGAATACTGAAAAAAAATGTTTTTTCAGTTGACTTTATAGGCTTGTCACTTCCAAAACAAATCCTAAATAATTCCTGAGCCAAAATTTCAAGTTTGAAATTTGTACAACAAAAATTGGATATCCGATAAAAATCGGATATTCGGTACAATCGGAAAATCGGATATCCAATTTTAATAAGTAAATTCACTAACTAAATTTGAACATAACTAATATATTGTCATTGATGGACACACACTTACTTTTAGATCACTTTTTGAATGTATGAATTATGTTCAGCCGGTATTTGTTCCAAACCGGTACCATGTATTATAGTCTTTAGGCTATCGATGTTTTGCAGAGCGTTTACCAATCTCAAGCGGCATGGAGACCTCAAGCAATTCGAGGATCTCAAGCGGAACGGAGTAAAGGAACTAAAAGCAGCAATTATCTTTTTCCCAGTCTTCATTTTTGTCAAAGTGGTAATCTGTTTAAACCAGTATTACTCTGAGTTACCAACTGGTAATCGGTAAAGTTGTATAAACTGGTAATACTCTGTGATGAGTTACCAACTGGTATATTCTTGTGATGAGTTACCATCCACCGACACTTTGATGGTGATTTTGTGTCATGTTTCCAAATGTGTCTAGATACAATGAACCTAGGAACTTGCAATGTTATTCTATTGGACCAACATAAAATCAGATTCCTTTTAAGGACATCATGTCTAGGGTTTTAGATTGAGTAGTTGTGAAGGTTTTTTGGTGGTTGATGAGTTCTTGTATGTGCGATCTTAAGAGAGAAGATCAAGTCTGTGTGCTGTAACAGAGTGTGGATTTACTAAAGACTGAAGTAATGCTGGAATGCATTAACAATGAGCTACCATGGATCTAATCAAGCAGACTATGCCATTTTCTAGATCATTCACTTGTTGATTACTCACATCTTTGACAAGTCAGAAACCCTTAACCGGGTAGGCCTAGAAAAGCCTTTGTAAATCCTCTAACAAGGTGAGTCACATCTATGGATCTAAAATCCTCTCACAAGGTAGTCTTTAATTGGACTTATCTCCTAACAAAGATTGAGACTCCTAACAGGATTTGTTCTGGTGAAGAACATTGTATGACCTTAACCGATCTGACCTTAACCAATCTAGTTACTATTCTGCAGATAGTTACTTGTTAGTTTCATCTTACCATGGTTTTTCCCATTTCGGTTTCCAAGTCAAAATATCTTGTGTTATGGTGATTGTGCTTCTGTGGGTGAATGCCTTACTTCCTGATTGGTTTGCATTTGTGTTAACCAGTTTGTTAGTTAAACTATTATACCGGTTTACTACTAGATTTTTAAACTATTTGAGTTTAGTATTTTTTAGTATACTAATTCACCCCCCCTCTTAGTATTCATCATGCTCACCATGTAGTCTCTTCACCTTGGTTGTATGTAACATCATATCGACACCTTCTTGTTCACTAGCCGACATCAATGTCAGTGATACCATTAACATCCTATACGGGTTGACATCAATGACAACACAATGACAACAATCTCCCCCTTTGGCATTGATGTCAACACATGTAGTATTTGGTATACTGCAGTAACTTTCTCCCTCTTTGACAACAATGGCAAAGGGCATTATCAGGATAACATTCCTCCTTTCATCTACTGAACACTAACAAAAATCTTTCTCCCCCTTTTAACCGGGTGCTTCTCCCTTTTGAAGATTATGCACAACATCATCTCAAACATCAACACTTGAGATGGAGAGCTTAGGTACCAAACAACCCTTTACACCAAACACTAGTCTCTCTCCTTCTTTGAGAATCTACTTGATCTTCTTCTATGTTTAGTCTATCTGATATAAATCTGAGGATGTAGCTCTGAACTCCCCCTGAACCACAAATTTTCTAGTCTTCGTTTCTCATCTACTAGATTTCAAAATGGTACTCACCTAAGTACCCTATCCTCTACATACAAAGAGAGATAATACACTGACAGTATCCATGCAGGTCACCTATCCAACCGGTTGACTCATAAAGATGCATCCACATGAGATCAGCTACCAGACCAATACATGTCATTTAGGTCCTTTCCAATAACACCTAAGACATAACCACATCCATCCAAGCCATCAGAGTTATTGCAATGATCCCTCAACTCATTGACTTACATAACTTAGCAACATTGATCAACATTCGTGCCAGTAACATGCTTCGCATACCGGTATCTTGTCTCTACTGGGTCACTTTCCTATTAACCTTTGTTTCTTAGTTCTAGTTTCCTCTACTACCATTCATTTCACCTATAGCAATAAACTATCTTCCATGTGTAGTCAAGGTGGTACCTACACACAAACTACCATCTTATTTTCTTCCTCTTACTGGTAGTAGCTTGTTCATCTCCTTGACCACTTAAAACTAAGGGGTGAATGATTTGATCAATACGTGACTCCCCCTAAGTCCTACATCTCCTTTAAACTATTGGAGATATTGCTTGTACATTAAATGTACAATGTCGGTCCATGGTCCTCTTTTTCTGCTTCTTCCGCCATACCTATTTGGTTTCACTCTTCTTCCCCTTTTCAGCCTGAGGAGCAAGTTTCATCTTCTCCTGTTGATCAATACTTACACTTTTGGATTCAGTACCAAGATAGGAGGTAGTGTTGTAGAAGCATACATCATCCATGCTAACCTCATAACATGGAAACCTTCTATTGTACCGATTCTCTCTTCTTCTTCTTCTTATCATGTCATTGTGGCCATCTGTCGATCTCCCTGGATACCCTGCTTGAGTAGGAACACCTTTCACTTTGTTCCAAGATGGTCTATGCTGCTCATATTCCCTATAACCACTCTCATACTGAGCATGATTGATCCTTCGGTTGCCATAGAAATGCATATACTTTTTCCTGCATTCATAGCTTCTATGTCTAGGTCTATTGCAGTTATGACATACAATATTAGCAATACCGAAAGAGGGGGTATGCATTCTTCTTCCCCTAGATGGATTATGCTCATATTCATATAATCTATAGTTATCTGATTTATTATGCCTAGGAAGAACACTTTGTCTATTCTTAGGCCTCATTTTACATTCTTCTACCCTATGGCCATAACCTTTTCATCCAAAACAATAACCGAAGAGAGGAGGCTTATTAATTACAAATTTATCTTGCCAAACATGAGGTGTTCTTACTGGTTTGGCATTTGCATTTTTCTTTCTTCAGGAAAGGATCTGGGGTTTTCCATTCTCTACAGATATTTCATCTATTCTCTTCTTCTGCCATGCTTGTCTTGACTTGGTGGTAGCATCATTTCTTTGTCTTCTACTAGTAGGAGGTCTTCTCTTATTCATGCTACTGGTAACACTATCTTCACTCATCTTTCCTTTTCCTTTCAGATCTGCATTGTTTCTCCATGCAACATCATTATTCATTCTTAGCTTGAGTTCATCTTCACATTTCTCAAGTTCTTTTCTTAGATTCTCCATCTCTTCCTTCATATTCTGGCATTCCTTTTCCTTTGTTTCCACTTCTACCTAGAGATCCTCACACCTTCTTTCCTTATCATCGAAGATTGATTTCAACTCAACATTCAATCCTTTTGACTCTTCAAGTTGAGAAGTCAATATGCAGATATTTCTATTTGATTCTTCAAGGCATATTCTCAATTGGTTGCACTCATCATCAACTGAAGCTTTGTAATTTTTAAAGTTCTTTCTAACACTTTGCAGCTCATCTAGTGCACTTACCAGTTCACATTCAAGATCTACTTAGCCTTCATCTTCATCATCACTCCCAAACACATCTTTCTGGTGGGATCTATCAACCTTGTCACACTTTGATGTGTGTGCATCACTTTCAGTCTCTTGTTCCATGAAGAGATGAGTTTCCTCTTAATCAAAACTACAACAACTGACGGGTCTGCTGTCAATATTGTTGTTATTCATGCTTCCATAATCTGATTCAGCAGTGCATGGCTCATTTCCATAAAGCATCTTCAGTCTATCCCATAGACTCTTTGTCGTTTTGCATCTATCCACCTGTGAGGAGACATCACCGGTGAGCCCACTGAGTATAGCCTTCATGGCTTCTTCATTACATAGGTGTCTTCTTTCTTCTTTAGTGCCTGTGGGGGGACATACATTCCTAGGGAGACCATTAACAACTACCATCCAGACAAAGTGCCTGTGGGGGGACATACATTCCTAGGGAGACCATTAACAACTACCATCTAGACATCAAACCCTAGGGAGGATAGGAAGACTTCCATTCGACAACTCCAAATAGAATAGTTTGATCCATCAAACACTAGAGCAGGGATTGATACTAAACAAACCATTGTGTCCTTAGGCCAGAATCTACCCAAGTTGGAGAACACTCTTATAACTAGGAACCTATGCTCTGATATCGATTGTTAGGCACAATGCACCACTGAGGGGGGGGGATGAATCAGTGGTTCTTAATATTTTTCCCTTCAAATAACTTATGTGAGTATATCGGTTATGGGATCTAACACAATGGAGACATACCTGTTAGTGAGGAGACCAACTCAAAATAATCACACACAAAGAGGTATCTCATAGCATTAGGATGTATGAGGAAAACCCCAGATGGGAAAAACCTCGGTGAGCAATGCTGCTCGAATATACTACTCCAATCTAGCCTCACAATGAAAACACTTTACAAAGTTTAGGGCACTAATGAAAGGAGCACCAACCCCTGATTTTAGGGCACCAACCCCTTCCTGATTTATGGGCTACAACCTAAAGGAGCTACAACCCCTGCACTGAGCTACAACTCAGTGTTCACAATATAAACATCAAATACATAAGTTGTTATCTTGTTACAAGTGAATCTTGCAACCTATTTCATACAATCTTCCATGTTGGTAAGGTATCTCCTTAGCCTTACCAGTTCTCTACTCACTCTTACTAAATCTCTACCAACTAAGTCACTATCCTACTAGATCTTCTCTTCTTACTCACTGCTCTCTCTCTTCTCACTGCTATTGCTTACCGGTTCACATTTCTTTCTGTCGATTCTCATCTCCTTTAGCTCTTTGTTGCTCTCCACAAGTACCATACTTAGTTGGTTCTATGTCTGCCTACTTTGCAACTTCCTTCACCTTTTCTTTGCTGGTATGGATACTACCGTTTCTGCTCTTCTACCGGTTGAACACTTTAACCTTGTTCTCCCTCTTTCTTACACTCTTCTCATATATTCATGGAGCACTTCATTGTTTTTCTCTTACATGTAGAAGTAACACTTAGTCACTTTGCAACAACACAATCTTCTACCATTTAACAACACCAACTATCTCTTAGACTCATGTATTTATGACCCAAAATTCCCACCAAAAAAGTAATTCAAACTTGGTGCCTTAGGGTTTTCTTCACTGATCATGAGACACATCGAATCCTATCAAATCTAATTGGATCACAACTTAGAGATGTCTATCTACACATATCTGCAATTTACGTGCCTTCCAGAACATGCCTTCCTTCTTCAATAGCCTACAATCAATCTTTTGGCTTTTCTCAGTCAATCGCCATAAATGGCCTAGCTGTCTCCTTCACCTACTTTGATCCACACAATCAATCTATCCTAGATCTCGAGCTGCACAACATTGCAACTCTAGCTCAAGCTTTGCAGTCACCATTAATTTTGGACCAATCACAACCACCTCACCGACCTTACTTCATCGACCTGTGCAGGTTTCATCGGCCACTTTATGTATGTTTTCCATTTAATCCTTATGTGGCATCACTGTCAGTATCCACCTCATCACAATATTTTGTCAGTTCATGCCTAGTCACCGAACACCCTCATAATTGGTTTTATTTACTGGTAAGGAAATCTTACTAGCTTATGACACCTTGCCAGTTTTCCTTCTTGTCAGGACCTTGTCTATTCTACTAGTGTAACCCTCAAACCGGTCTTCAGACATGTCAATCCAATACAGACACATTCTCATCAGGTAGGAGTCTTCTACACCTGCACCTTGTCAATATTACCGATGGGCTTTCATACCAGTTACCACTCTTGATGTCATCATGTCATCAACATTCAATGAGGTTCATCTTTATCAGGTGAGAACCTTATCTTCCTCATCTCTTCTCTAATGTTTCACCGGTTGACATAACATGTCAACTATCACCAATGCAGATTTTGATTAATGTGTCTGCTAGAGGGAAACATGATTTCCTTCTCATCGGTGAGACACATTTATGACACCAAGTCATCATACTCCAACTATTATGCATCAACCTCTCTTTAGTATTCTATTTCATTATTCTCTTTGGGTGTACCAAGAAGTCTTCTGCCACTTCAACATGACCAATGCTCACCATGTAGTCTCTTCACCTTGGTTGTATGTAACATCATATTGACAGCTTCTTGTTCACTAGTTGACATCAATGTCATTGATACCATTAACATCCTATACCGGTTGACATCAATGACAACACAATGACAACAAATAATTCATTATTCACATTGTGAGTGAAGAGAAAGAGTAGAAGAGAAAGGTGAATGAGATTGAGTCGTGATGATTGATCTTGAAGTGATTCGAAAGTGAATCTTTGCATCTGAGTGAATTTGAGAAGGTATTTATCTGTGTTCAAGATATTTTTCATACTCTAATTACAAAATAGCATCTACATCTGGTGTTGCAACCCCATTGGTAGTTGAGATTACTGAAAGGGCAAGGCCAATGTTCAAGAGCGATCCATTCAAATCCATTAAAGATGATCCAAAAGGTGCATTTTCCTCTATGTTGTATGGTGTATTGCATAATGAATATATTCGGGTATATATTTACTATAATGTCGAGGAGATTGGGAATGTAGAAATGCTATCACTATACACCAAGAATATGATGGATGGAATGGGGAATTTGAAGCTCTAATTCAAGTCATTGCAAGATAAGTGTTTTATTCAGTTTGTCCATTTTTCAGTGTTTGATGAACCCAAATGGGTCAGATATATCTTGAGTCGAATTCATGATAAGTTTATATGGCTAGATAGACCTCACAAGATCATGAAGCAAGTCATTCAAGCTATAACCTATTTGAATGCAATCGGTGAGATCACTGGTCTGAGGAATGTTCTAAACACAACCGTAATAGAGGTTACCAGATACCAACATGATAATCAATCGATGACAATTAGTGATATCATTGAACATGATGTGAAATTTTCCTCAATGGTAATGAGATATAAGGTGTATCAGTCTAGTAGATAGA
This sequence comes from Cryptomeria japonica, assembly GCF_030272615.1. NCBI lineage: Eukaryota > Viridiplantae > Streptophyta > Pinopsida > Cupressales > Cupressaceae > Cryptomeria > Cryptomeria japonica. The sequence continues at coordinate 331,772 of NW_026728942.1, forward strand.
ATTCAATATCCGGTAGTACTATATTTTCAGCCTATCAAATTCTTAAGGAGGACAAAAGGTATGATCTATGGAGAGTGCTTCTCAGTGAGCTAATGAGAAACCTGAAGAAGATAAAATAAGATAAGAAACATGTTTTCAAATTCGATTCTTTGATTGTCTATTTAAATACCACTTTACTTCTTGAATGAAATCCCTGGAATAGGTAAAGTTCAATGGGATTATGATAAACTAGTGGCAGTCCAAATCAAGGAAGGTTTGCAGGAATTGGATGATATGTAGCTTAGAAATCTACTTTGTGGGGATACTTTAAATTATTTCAGGCCATGATGAAGAGAAGAGAGAGGATCCCAAAAGATATTGTTGGAAAATATGAGAACTCAATCTACTTTATGGTAGACAAAGACTAATTCCACATGGAGGCAGTTGAACCTAGAACCATTTGGATCATGCCCATGGGGTATGAGGTGGATGGAAATACACTTAATACATATGCCCAACACCTATTGAGTAAACTAGTAGATGAGAAGGAAGAGAGGTTTGGTACTTACAAGGAGAAAGACTTAGACTTTCATAAGAAATTTACTAAGATGACAAGGAAAAGGAAAGTTAGAAAGGAAGTTGAAGAGCTTGTTGAACAAATGGGAATATCAAAAGAAGTTGTGCAAAGGGCTAGGGAGAAAAATATACTGAAGGAGGACATGGTAAAGCCTAAGAAATCAAAACCAGTCTCCACTCCTCCCAAACAATCAAAGCCAAGGCAATCCCAGTCTGCACCTACCTCTAGTGTTCACATTCCTTCTCATCCACCCAAGCCTCAAGCCAAGTCAACCGGTGGACAAGAGAAAAGGAAGAAGGAGAAGCCTCACAGAGAATATGTTGTAGCCACTATTGAGGATATAGAAACTAAATCTGATGAAGTGGTGAAAGAGGTAAAGAAGATAACTACCTCTATTAGGGTAGTAAAGAAGCCTCAATCCAGTGGAGCCTAGTTGATCAAGAAGCCAAGAACTGAAGGTGAGCCATCTAGTAGAGCCAAAGCGAGCAAGAAGTAGAATTCTATATTGGATGAATCTCTAAAGTTAGGCAAATTGGAAGGTAATTATGTTGTTGTTCCTCCAAAGATAGTAAATGAAATAATTAATGAAGTGATAAAAGAAAGAAATTTTAAAAATGTGCTTGTATATTATAAGAATTATGATGATAAAGACTAGAGAGCTATTGAGGAAGCAGTTATACAATATATGAATATTTATAGAACCTTGATTGAGTTGTCATCTATGATTCCAAAGAAAGTGTATGATATTTTGGATACCAAGAGGCATAAAACAAGTTTAGAGGATGAAAGAATAAAGGAATATGTACTAGTGAAATTGAGTTTTGTAATTTATAAAGTTGAAGTTGCTAGACTGTTAAAGCTTGCAAAGGAAAGGTTCAAAAGCAAGAAGAGAGTCAGTAAAATCATGCTTGGTAAAATAGATGAAGTGACCAAAGAGACTGGAGAAATTTTGACACAACTTTTGATAGATCATAGATATGATGTGAATCTGACACATGAGTACACTCAAACAGAAGAGAAATCATAGGATACATTTGTTTTGAAAGTGCATGAAGTCATTCCTCATGTGCAAAAAGATCAATATTATGAGAAGGTCATTCCAATAAAGCAGACCAATGTGCATGCAACAATTGATGTTGATCAAAGGGTTGATAGCTCCAATGAAGATGAATAGTTTCCTTTGGTGATAGAAGTTGTTTCAAAAAGGGTAGTTGAGGAGGTATTTGATGAAGAAAAGGGAGAAGATGATATAGAAAAGGGTGAAAAATATGCGAGTGTAGAGGTATCAGGAAAGGAGAAAGAGAGGAGAATGATGATCAGGCTCCAATAATAGTGGTAAGAGACACATCACATTGTAGCTAAAAAATAAAAATAGATTGCTACTGATTCAGATGATTTTTCTCCAGGGCCTATTGATCTAAGTTATTTATCCCCAATTCAAGCATTGAAGCTAGAAACTCTTGCACAAGAAAAAGCCATTGAGGAATTACTGAAGTCCCATATTGAAGACAAAGAGTTGATAACATTGGTGGGAGATATATTGGAGAAACTTTTACCATCATTTAAACCAGACATAGCTGATAATCCCTTTGGTAAGCTTAGGAGTATGTTGAATGCTTTAGATTCTCATTTTGAGTCATTGGAGAAGGCAACAGATACTAGATTTTTAAATCAATTTAATGTCATGAGAGTGAAATTTTTTTTGAAGACGATTAAGGATGATAGATTAAGCTTAGTAACTGCTATGAAGAATATACAAGATTCATTAGATGAAGGTGGCCAAATATACAAGTCATGTCTAATTTTGCCAAAGTTTACTATGGGAATTGACAAGAAGATTAGAGAATGTGAAAAGCCACTTGCTGGCATATCTCGGTCATATGCACCCCAATCAGTCTCGGCTAGAAATTTTGAACCACAAGTTTTGAGAATATTGGATAAGATTAAGAGTTTAAACCAAGAAAATGACAGAATTTTGGGTAGAGTGGGATAAGTGAGGAGTCTTATCCCTCCCCGAATAGATTCTCTAATGAGCAGTAGGCAAGATGCAAAGGATGCTCTAAATAAGAGTGTTTCAACAAACATAAGATGAGCAAAGATGCATGCCTATATCTTTCAGTGGGATGATCAATATTTTGGAGAGTTTGAAGAAGGCATGGGATAACCACTTGCTGAGTTTAAGGATAATTTTTGTTGATATTTTCATTTTTTTGTAAGTAACTATACATATCCTTGTATATAAGTTATGACATATTCCTATATTTGGCATTCCTGTCAAAGGGGGAGAGAGCGGAGTGAAAAATGGTGCAAATTCTCAGGGGGGAGATTGTAGAGTCTTGAAGAATTTTGGGAGAGTTTGAAATTTTAAATTTTCGTAGCTTTGAGTGTATAGTTCATTTTTCACAGTGTTGCCATCAATGCCAAAGGGGGAGATTGTTGGCAAGAGACACTGTTCTAGTGAAGATTGATGCATGAGGAATGCTTAGGAGTTGTCATTGATGGCAACCTAGTTTAGAAATCATATTTAGTGTACATTGATTTGATTTACTGAAAGTCATATTGTTCATAAGGCATAAGTCTGGAAGGTGGAACACAATAACCAGTAGAACATGTGTGTAGTGTGCATATCTTGATTTTGGTTGCAGTGATAAAAGAAGATGATTCGAGGTAGATTATTTCATAATCTTGATATCCGATGTTGATTCATGAGCAAGATGAAAGGTTCAATATCTGATACTTCAGTTAGAACATAGCTATTTTGGTGTAACATGTGTTGCAGAATCTTAGGGTTGATTTTGGTGATTGGTTTCATGTTAGAGGTGATTGGACCAACTTATGTGAAGCTTGTTATCATTTTTTTTAGGTCCACATATGGATTTGTGGATGGATTGAGTCGGCTTAAGGTTACACATTTCATGTTGCGTGTTATGCGAATTTTTTAAGCTGACATGGTAAATGATTCATTTTGTTGGTGCAGATATATAAGATTGATTTGGTTAAGAATTTTTATGTATGACATGAGTGTGATAAGTGTGTATGAGTGAATGTGAAAATACTGGTGAATGTGATGGAAGGTTTTGGTGCTCTAGTGTATGATAGTATAGGAAAATAGAGTAGAGAGACAAAAAAATTGTAGAAGTCAATTTGAGCCTAACCAGAACTATTATTTGGCATTAGTAGATGTTATTCTTTAGTTCATTCATTATTGTAATCAATTGTAATCTCCTGTAAGGTAGTGAGCCTTCCTCTAGGTTGTATCCCTTTTGTATTTGAGCACTAAGCTCTAGGAAGTGTGCCTAAATGCAAGTGCATTCCCCTTATGTAATATTATCATACTTCTAGCCATAGTATAATAATATTGTGGGTTCAAATCCCACCATGGTTTTTCCCTTTTTGGGTTTCCGCATAAAAATCTTGGTGTTATGGTTGTGTGGTTGATTTCTTTATGTTTCTACATTTTACTTTCATTCTTATGCATCTGATGGTTTAAGAATGAGATTAATAAGTTTGTAAATTGAAAAACACTTATTCACCCCCATCCCCTCTCCGTGTTCATTGATTCCAACATAAATGTTCATCTCTAGTGTAATATCTCCCAAGAAAATCAACTAATTAATAGTCCAAATATGTATGCATCATATCATGAAAGATAATGGTCATTGCACATTGATAGGCAACTCTAGCATTCTTGAATCTGAAGGGCATGAAATTACAACCCCAAGGACAAGTGGATGTTATATTGATCTAATACCTAATAGAAATTTTTATCTAATTCTAACCCAAGAAACCATCCATGAGGGATAACATCTCATGCCCTATTGTTAAATCCACTATTATGTCAATTTTTGTGGTACATTCACCAGTTAGGAGGGACCTCAAAGAGATCAATCTGGGCTGGTCAAAAAGAGTAAACACAATGAAAACACATGGATATGGTGGAGACAATGTAAAATTAAATGAATTATATCATGAAAACTAATTACAATCAACCAGTAACAGTCGAGTTATAGAAATCGACTCACGGGCCTGCTAAAACATGCTTAATTATAGAACTAATCACAACCAAGACCTCCAATATTAGGATCTATCTTCTATTTTATATATCTTAACTTGTCTCTATTATAATTCTTAATTAAAATAATTTATATGATCGAAGGGGATCCGGTTGGCCCAAAAGGGATCAAATACCGAAGAACAAGACCTAATGTGTAAAAGGAACAAGGTCAGCCTCCACCAAAGAAATTCCTTTGGAAAATTTAAAGGATGAAGTATAGATCAAAGGGAAGGTTGGCCACACACCAAGGAACATTGAATTCAATGCTCAAGGCTCTGCAAGCTATGGAAGGGATCTGGTAGATTGCGATAGGTTACAATGCAAATAGGTCTAGGCAACCGGTACCAAAAAAACTATCTCAGAAACTGGTAGTGATAACTTGCTACAAAGTGATCCAAATGTTTTGTGATTTAGGAATAAGGTAGATGATCAAGTCCTCAAGAAAAATCCAACTCCTCAAGATCCGGTCAGCCAATTTTAGAAAATGCAAAATGAAATGTTGAAACTATAAAATAGATAGCAAAACATAAAGGAAATATTTTTGGTTGATGCAAGATTGTCAAGAACCGGGGATGCTCCTGCATCAAACATCCAAGGTTGTTGAAAAAAAGTGATTCTCTCACTTTGTTGGGGTCAGAGGAAAACTAAGGTGGTCTACCTCTTCCTGAGAAATCCAAGATGAATCTTCAACTAGTTTATCCTTCCACTTTACAAGATACTCCTTATACTGATTGCTCCGAGTTTTACGCCCAATCCTACTATCCAAAATATCTTCAATCTGATTTGGTTGCGTCTGGGGCAACTATTTCTCTAAGTTTACAATACTGTTCTCATTGAATTTTGGTTCATGATACTAATGTAGATCTGTAATGATAAATACAGGTGAAATACTTAGACTATCTGATAACTCCACTTCATATGCATTTCCAAAACAAAACTTTCTTAAAATCTTGCAAGGTCCAATCTTCCTCATCTGCAACTTGTTATAAGTTCCAACTAGGAATATTTATTTTTTCAAATACACCATCACTTCCTTGCCAACTTCAAATTCCTTATGTCTCCTCTTCTCATCTTCTTTCTCCTTATACTTGTTGTTCATGTTCTCCAAATGTTGCTTAACTTGAATATGTAAGTCCTTTATGTGATATGCAAATTCTTTTGCTTTTGCACTTCTTCGGTCTTCACTGCTAATATGTCTTAATTTTGATATACCGCTAGGGTGTGCTCTGGTAACAATCTCAAAAGGTGTCCTTTCGGTACTTCTATTTACTGAATTATTGTAGGAAAACTCTGCTTGTGTAAGAATCAAATCCCAAGTTCCGGTTTTGTCACCAACTAAACACCTTAATAAATTTCCCAAGCTCTGATTAATTGCTTCTATCTATCAATTAGTCTGTGGTTGTAAAGTAGAACTAAACTTCAAATTTGTCTTCATCTTCTTCCAAAGTGTTCTCCAAAAATAACTAACAAACTTAGTATCTCTATCTAAAACTATGCTCTTAGGTAATCCATGCAATCTCACCACTTCCTTGAAAAATAGGTTAGCTATATGCATTGCATCTGATGTCTTCTTACAAGGTATAAAATAAGCCATCTTCAAGAATCTATCCACCACTATAAATATAGAATCATTCCCTCTCTATATTTTAGGCAATCCAAGTATGAAATCCATGCTTATATCCTCCCAAGGTCTCTCCGATACTGTCAAAGGTTTATACAATCCCACATTCTGACTACTACCCTTTGCAACTTGACAAACTCAACAACTTTGCACATATTTCCTAACATCCTTATGAATATGGGTCCAAAAGTAATGCTCACTCACCACTGCTACTATTTTATCAATACCAAAGTGTCCGACTAATCCTCCATTATGTTTCTCCTTGATTAGATTCTCCCTCATTGAACTCTTAGGTATGCACAACTAAACTCCTCTGAATAACATTCCATCCTAAATAAAGTAATCCAACCACTTGATTCTATCTACCATAATCAGAATATCCATAGGCACAATATCACATTCCATCTAGGAATTTCCTTCCATCCACCAAATAGATTCTAGCATTCGTACGCACTTCACTCTTCTAAGGCTCCTCCATGTGAAATAATGTTTGCTTCATACCATTGACCACAATAGTGTATGCATTCTTCCTCACATCATGCATTGCCTATCTATCAAACTACCAAGGTCTACCCAACAAAAGGTGACAAATATCCATAGGCATAATATCACACAAGACTTCATCATGATAATTACCAATTTTCAATTTCACTAGACATTGCTCACTTACTAACAGCTTGTGATCATCCTAAATTCATGCTATCTAATAAGGCTTAGGGTGTTTCAATCTTTCCAAATTCAACTTAATCACCATTTCTTCTGAAACAAGATTATCTAAACTCCCACTATCAATAACAACTTTACAACACTTACCAAATACCTTACGCCAGGTCTTGAAAAAATTCTTCCTCTACAAGGGCTCTCCTCATCATCAATAGTTCTCCATCTTCCCATTTATTAGCTGAACCAGTGGGGCTTTCTTCCACTACTAATATTCTCCTGGTATTCTCTATCTTCTTACACTTGAAAGAATGATGTCCTTCTCTTTCACACTTATAGAAAGTTCCTCTAAACATTCTCTTGTCTTGTCTTATGTCATCTTTTCCAAAATTCTCATTCTGGTATCCATCTAGTTCTCTCCTTCAGTAGAAAGTTCTATCATCCTTCTAGTAAGAATTACCTTCTTTTCTTACTTCCTTGTCCTTGTTCTGATCCGTACATGTCCCTCTTCCTCCTTGAAATATTCCTCCAAAAAAACTTCCACCTCTATCTCTCTGTCTTTGCTCATATATTTTGTTCAGCTTGTTTTCTACTTTCAGGGCATACTAATAAGCTTCTTCAACACTCTAGAATTTGATCAAACTAAGTTCATCTTGTATAGACATCCACAATCCATTAAAATATCTTGCAACTTGTTCAACTTCATCATCAACATGTCTAGATCTGATATTCAACTTGTAAAATTCTTCGATGTACTCCTTCACACTAGATTCTTTCTGCCTCAAATTCTGCAATTTTCAAAACAGATTCACTTGATGATCAGCTAGCATAAATTTTTATTTTTACTTAGCAACCATCCGATCCCATCTCTTGATCTTCTCTTTACCTCTTCTCTATCTATCAACCTGCAAATGCTCCCACCAAAGAGATGCATGACCTTCCAACTGGGTACATGCATATTTCACCTTTCTTTATTCTATGGTGTTCTCAAAATCAAAATATTTTTCCATCTTCAAGATCCAATTGTTCAATTCATCTGAATCCAACTTTCCATCATATTTCAGTGGGGTAAAATGAGGTTTAGTATCCACCCTACTCAAAACTCTAAAAAACCTCTAGTCATACAAATCAATCACTGATGGGTTTACTTGTTCTACCAAAGCTTCTTCTCCTTCATTTTCACTTACATCTTCAATATGTCAGCCTCTTCTCTGGGTTGTCTCAACAACTTCCAACTAGGCTACAATTCCTTGCAACATTTCCATCACAATAGGGTCTACATTCCCACATGCTCCACAATTCCTATTTCCTCTTTGCACCATCTCCACGCCAATCCTCTACAGTTGCAGATCAGATCCATAGTCCTCCACCCTACAACAAAATTTCTTAGGTCAACGCAATCTCTAGACCGAAAGCTCGCTATGATACCACTTGGTGTAGTCACCGGTTAGGAGGGACCTAAACGAGATTAATCCAGTCTAGTCAACAAGAGTAAACACAACAAAAACACAAGTATATGATGGAGGCAATGTATAATTGAATGAATTATATCATGAAAACTGATTACAATCAACCGGTAACAATTGGGTTATAGAAATTAGCTCATAGGCCTGCTAAAACATGCTTAATTACATAACAGGTCACAACGAAGACCTCAAATCTTAGGATCTATCTTTTATGTTCTATATCTTAACTTGTCTATGTTGTAATGCTCAATTACAATTATTGATATGATCCAAGGGGATCTAGTCGGCCCAAAAGGGATCAAATGTCAAAGAACAAGACCTAACATGTAAAAGGAACAAGGTCGGCCTCCGCCAAAGAAAATCCTCCACAAAATACAAAGGATGAAGTGTAGATTAAAGAGAAGGTCAGCCACATGCCAAGGAACATCGAAATCAATGCTCAGGGCTCCGCAAGCTATGGAAGAGATCCGGTAGATCTCAATAGGTTACAATGCAAATAGGTCCAGACAACCGGTACCAAAAAAACTATCTCAAAAACCGGTAGCGATAACTTGCCAAAAAATGATCAAAATGCTCCACGGTTTAGGAATAAGGTAGATGACCAAGTCCTCAAGCAAAATCCAACTCCTGAAGATCCGGTGAGCCAATTCTAGAAAATGAAGAATGAAATATTGTAACTGTAAAACAAAAAGAAAAACAAAAAGGAAATATTTTTGGTTAATGCAAGATTACCAAGAATTGAGGATGCTCTTGCATCAATTTGGAAGTGGGAATTCATCTTTAAGAAAAAATTTATTTAAGTCCTTGAAAAATTTGCAAACATGAACACTCCCATTAGGTTTTGAAATAGACACTAAATTTTAAATCCATTCTGCATATCATTCAGTAGGCCCGATAAATCCCATGTCTATTAACTTTCATAATTTTTCCTTTATCAATAGTGCAACTATAGGTGCATTTTTCTCAATTTTTTCATGATAGATTTTTCCCTCGGTGGTAAAGACAAGTGATGCATAACTAAATCAAGATAAATCCCCAACATATCTTCATAAGACCAAGCAAAGTTAACCTGACTTTCCTTGAAAAATTGTATAAATGTTGCACTCTCTTCAAGTGTTAATGATTTAGCTAGATGTATGATTTTTGACTTCTCTTCTTTGCCTATATTTTCTCTCACTACTTTCTCAACCAACATGGATAGTTAATCATGATAATATGGTCGAGGAAGTATGTCAAACTTTCCATCCTCAAGTGCCTGTTTTAACCTTTAGATACGTCCTTTATGTTTACTTTTTTTGGGGTCTAATTGTGTTGCAGAGCAGTTTGCACTAGAACTGTTTATATTTTTTATAATTTTGTGACTGAAAGGCTTGGTGCCCTCTCCAAAGTAAGACACAATGTTGAGTTCTATGGTGAAAACAACTCTATGATCCCCAATGGGTAAGTCACTTCATGCTTTGAGAAAGTTAATTATTGCTTCATCATTTTGAAAGATGTCTAATCGTGGCAATCCTTATTGGTCCCAATCAATAAGCTATGGGTGAAAAATGTGTAAAGGATCATGATCAGGCTCAAGATTGTGAATTGGATCAAGGGTACAAATTATGTTATATTCATCAAAGGTACCTTCCTCTTCAACCTATGTTGCATTAGAGGGATCCCCTACCTTAATCAAGTTGTCCTTAGTACTCAAGGTCTTATATTTTTGTGTATCATACTTTTAATGGTTGGAAAACTAGCGTTTCCACCATTAGAGGGATGAAAATTTCTAATTTGTCATTGCATTTAAAAGAGGGTGGAATCCAATAGATTCAGTCATAAATCAATAATTATAAGGAATGAATACTAATTGGATTAAGGGTGTTGTAAATTGATTTGGCCTCTTTTGTGAGTTGAAGTGTTGAATTAAGATAAAGTGCTAAAAAATGGAAGTAAATGTGAGGAAAAAATAAACTATAAATGCAGGACTGAGACACACACCTGGATCTAAACAATATATGCAGATTCAGATATGATCCCTGAAAAAGCTCCAAAAATGTCGAGATTGAAGTGCCTATCACTTTGGTCCTCCTAACTTTTTACACACCAAATAGGGTTGATTCATCTCTGCAAATAATGCCTATTCTAAAGATCACAACTCCATAACCATTTCTTGAACATAGAAAGAAAGGGAAATAGGGGCTTTCCTTAGGTCAAACCCCTATTTTGGAATTACCCATGTAATTGAGATACAGATAATTGAAATTGTATGCTCAGATTGTGGTACCTACAAAAGAGACACAAACAACACAAACACACCAATGAAACATTATGTTAGAGGATTCGAATGAGAAAAATATATTAATCAACAAAAAACTCTAAAAGCATCTCATTGTTCTCTATCTCCAAGGATCCTTCAAATCAAGGTGGCTCTCAGCTTGGAAGAGAACTTGGTCTCTAGGATGACTACCTAAAGAATGAAGAATATATGATCAAAGACCTAAATTCTTATGCAACTAAGATCTTAGTGAATGCTATTGATATAGAACTATGATATGGTGCAAAATAACAAGATTAGTGTGATATTAAGATAGCATGAGAATGATATGAAGATGATATGGAACTAGCATGGAAATGAAACTAACATGATAAAACCTATCCCATGATTGTATTAAAATAATATAATATCTATTATCAAAGAGAGACTAAAATTCTTGATAAAATGAGACTATAACTTAGATGCATGAAGACTTGGATATGGATAATGAAGAAAGTGAGTCCTATTTATAGGAAAAATAGGGAAATGGATGGTTAAGATTGTGAAATGATAACAAGGGCTAGGATTGAAATCTATTCAATCCATGTTTACAATTTTCACCAATGAAATGGTGACAATTGTCAATAAGAGGTGGTTTGAGAGGAGATGCATGAGGCATTAAATGCTTGAGAAGACATGAAGGTCACCTTAGGAGGTTGGGTGAGGCTTAATTAGGATTAATTAATGGATAAATATTTTACCCAAATGGTAAACTCTTGTGCAAGGGTTAATAGGATAGCTAGGGTCAAAGCAATGAGTGCTTGATGAGATCCCTAGGCTAGATGAGGGTTGAGTTAGAGAGAAATTCTCTAATCATGTGGTAAGGTTGATTTAACCATTAATGGTTTGGGAGACTTTGAAGACAAATTTTTAAGAGCCTTAAAAATTTGGGGAACTCAACAAGTTAACTTGTTGAAGAGATAAAGTCTTTAATGCATTTAGAAGACTTTCTTCTAAATTTAAGAAGTGACTTCCCCAAATTTAGGGATGTGATATGATTAGAAGAATTTAAGGCTAATTAATTGAGATTAGAAAGGTTCTAGAAGAATGATTAGAAGGCAAGTGGGAAATGTAGGAAGATGCAAGTGAAGGGGGGGTATAAATAAATGTAATTTATTTATATGCAAGGATCTGTTTAATTAACTGTAAATTTAATTAAAATGGAGAAAGGGGATTTAATTAAATAAAGTGATTTGTTTAATTAAAGGCTATAAAGGGAGGGGTTTAGATGAATTTAATTAAATAAATTGAATAATTTATTTAATCAAATAGATGAAAATGAAGAAATTAATTAAATAAGATTTAATTAATAAGGGATTAATTAAATAAATTGAATAATTCATTTAACCAAATAGATGAAAATGAAGAAATTAATTAAACAAGATTTAATTAATAAGGGGATGAGGTTTAAATGTCTTCAGACATGTAGTGCCGCAGTTAAAACATTTCGTTGGTGAAGCAGCCACCATGGTCCAAAATCCCTGCTAGGCCTTTGTGCTCGCAAGGCCTTGTGCCTTCGCTGGGTCATTGTGCTCGCGGATTTGAACAAGTGAAGTGTGGGGATGAGGTCCCCTATTTGTGGCCTCATTGGTTCATAGCACCAGGTCAAAAGTGTTTACCCCTTATTTAAAAAAAAAAAAAGGGATGAGGTTTAAATAAATATTTAATAAGGTGGTTAGATTTATGCGTCTACAAAAATTACAGTAATGGAAGGTTCTCCTTTTGAGGGAGATGTTGAATAATTATTGAAAATCAAATGATGTACCTCCTTGTGAATTTTGTTTGTCTCCACATGGAATTAGGGTTTGATGAAGTCTTCAACAAAATAGAATGAAAGATGCCTACTTCAATGCTTGATTCTTGACTTTATTGCTGCTCCAAGGCTTGAAGGAAGATTGATTAATGCTCAATTTCTCTTGAATGATTTATCTCATGTGTGCATAATGATTTTTTGGATTGATGTGATTATTCAAATGAGAGAGGAAAAACCTCTATTTTACTTTCCCATCGGATAAATTGCAGATTTATCAACATGAGCCAACTTGAAGAGAGGAATCCTACCCAAATTTGAAATAGGGCACAGGGTTCAAAGGGGACCCAAATTAGAGGGGAACAAAGCATGGCACCTTGGTCCTACTCGTATTTGGGGCTAGGATAAGATTCCAGGTGCATAGAAAAAGCCAAAAAGTGATGCAATTCATGCAGGAAATGAGCATAAGTAGGTCCCAATGAGGCCAATGGGTGCAAACACTAATGTAGGGACCCAATGCAATCAAAATTGTACAAGGGTGCAATTTTAGGATGCTACATTTAGCCCCCACTTTAGCAAGAGTATGAAGTCAATCATACTCTCGGTAAAGTAAAAAGGGTTCACATTGAAATACGTTCACCAAGTTACACCAAGCCCCCAATGGATTTAGGATCTCACAAATTCGATAACGAGATAAAAGGAACATCATGAGAAAGAGAAAAAAAGGGAACCATGACTACAAAATAGTAAGGTTCTCTTACTATGAGTCATGAAAATAAAAATACCAAAATTACAAAGTAAAAACTTGAGTTCGCTGAGTAACTTAAGTATCAAGATATGCATGAGAGAGAATCATTGAGCGAAGTGTATTCCCTCGTGTTAAAGTGATTGTGTACACCTCATTGGGAGAAATTGCTTTAAGGTAGGATACACCCAAAAAGACAAGCACATTATCACAATAATATGCCCTCAAGAGAGGACAAATAAAAGGATAATGATCAAAAAGTACAAAACACAGGGTGGTTTCACTTAACTCTGGGGTCAGTATGATTAAAATGATAAATAAAGTGTATCATGTATGTATATATGCATAGAATTTTTCTCATCCCCCAAAGGAAGCAAAACCACCATTGAAGAAGGGCACATGTGTCTTTTGAGTCCACATAGGAGAGACCAAAAATGATCTCAACGCTTTGCATTATCCTCAAGTAGATAACACTAAGGATAACAAATAGAAGAATTGTGAGACAAATAGAAGAAGATCACAAACAAGAAAGAGAGGATAGAGAGAGAATCTACGACATGAATGAAGCTAATCAAGCAAGTCACTTTCTTCCCAAAATATTTCTCATTTTAATTTTGGGTAGGTGGATGACACGCAAGAGGAGAAACTTCAAGCACAGTAGATGGAGCTATCACAAGTTCTAAACAAGGACCATTCTCTAATGATGAGTCACTTTGTCTAAATTACTTGGATCTAGGATTAATGCTTTTGAAAATTATTTAGACAAATAATTCTCAACATCAACTATTTGTAATGCCCCGCCAGAAACCATAAAGGAAAAACATCACAATCTATGCAACTAAGGGTGAAATATTTTTTAAAAGAACAAGTGCATAATTATAATCATTGCACGCCTAATAACATATCAGGAGTCTAACTGAAGATTCCCTAAGGGTCACCAACAAAGATTACTTTGTAAATTATATCAACACCACGAAAAAACCTATTGTTCAGCTTTATAGGAAAATTAAACGTTTAAGATAAAATTTCCACAATGAAAGAATTCAAAGTACTCCAAAACAATCATTTAATATATACAAAAGAATTAAGTAACTGAAATATCATACATTACAATGTTTCTTTGCTTTACAATATTCGAAAATACATGTTTTCAAAAAAAATTACATCATGAGTTAAAATGTTACAAAAAGAAAGTTGCATCAAGTTTTGATTCAAGACCTCAAGTTTTCAACTGAACAATGGTTATGAGCAAGAGCTAGTACATGAACCATGAACCAAGAACCTCAATAATGTCCTTCCTCACTTGAAGATACATTCTAGTACATCCGATGGGAAGTGGCACTACCACCCAACCATGTGATTCTGAAAAGGAACCACCCCACCGTGCTAGAGATAGTAGATAACCCTCAAGCAAGCAAAATAAGACAAGTACGAAAGGACTACATGACTCCACACACATCCATGTGACTCTACTCACAAAACACTAGTGACTCTAAGGAGAAAGTGTCATCGCATGTCTTACGGTGGATGCCATGGTACAACCTCCATAGGTCCCGGTCCCCATCCTAGGTTATCCTAGTAACCTCTCCCGAACCTCCGATTCCAACTAAGTCTCATGCGGACCCTACCAATCCTTTCATGAAGACAAGGTGGTAAGTTTGTCATTCCAGACCTTCTCGCTACATTATGAGCCTTGTACTAGCACTCACCTATGTGTGAGGCACATTATTTTATTTAACATTTATTATACCCTCCCCTAATCATTTATTAGGTTATCACTTTCTTAACCAACTTCTGACGGGTTATCCTGTCACCACTTCGGGCATGGCCCCCGCTCAAAAGCCACTCTCTCTCTTAGGATACTACAGGGTAGTTCTCTCTATGGAACTCTATGGCGACACAGATAGCCATACCTAATCCTGACATACCTCAGATGAAAGATACCTAATTACTAACCTAAGGTTGACCATTTGGACCAACTCACAATGGCTCATTTCCTTAAGGTTATACATCTATATATCTAGCCAAAACACAGTAACACAGGACATACTGACAACGTGACTCAATGTGCTTAACTGCAACCACCATATAAACAAGGCAATCTTACGTAAAAACATCTAACACACAACTAACATGTAGTACGAATATACATTGCCAAGACATGAAGAATAGTTTAGGTGACATAACTCAGAAATTAACGCATAATAACATGTTTAAGAGTTCAATTACTCTTGTTAACTATTATAGGTAAGCAACCTCAATAATTTCCACTTATACCATAAACTAAGATCAAAATAGATATATATATTTCTTGAAAGAAGTCTTACAAGAAGACATAATACATTTCTCAATAGAATAATGTCTTTATTTGTATTTTTATTTTTTGACACTAGAGTGTTACATCACTCTTCTAGGAAAAATGGAGAAGTGCACTCGTCAGACTCTACAGGATCTAAAGGAGTATAACCTTCATAATCAATTCCACTTAGGGGAAAGTACCCCACAGACTCATTATCACTTAAGGGGGTATAACCCTCCGACGAGTCAGAACTTATAACTATCGGCCTTACTGGCGAGCACTCTAGCTTAGGTTCTTTTCCTTTTTTAATAGTAACTTCTATAGTTGGACTCTGAGTATGACCTTCTTCTATCTCTTTTCTCTCTTCAGGAGCTGGGTTCTATTCAGTAGGGTTGTCATCCACAACAGGCTTGACAGGTGTCAGAGAATCTTTCTTGACTTTCAAGTAATGGGCATATCCAGCTATGGATTTGTGAGCTGTCTGTTTGACATGCACCATCTCTGTAACATATCAATAGTAAGCCATTACTTCCTAGACTCTCCTAGAGCAACATCTCATAAATCTTAACAACTAGGCTTGAACGCAAACATAATTCCTTTTATAAAATAATCAAGTGTGCAATATGTACAAAATTTCCACAGCTATAGCTATAATACAATTACACTTAATATTCTATTATTTTCCACGAACTAATCCAAACAATAATTTAATACTTTTACCGAAAACATAAACAAGACCATAAACATTACTTATCACTAAGGCTTGTAACTAATAATGTTCCAAAACTAAATATATTCCTGACCTTTTTCAGTGTTAACCCGTATGCAAGATCTCTACGTCCTTCTACCAAACGATAGCACACCTTGTGAACCTTATCTCTAATAGACACCAATACTCTATCCCAAAAACCAACTCTCTTTGATGCCTCCTAAAATATTCTCTCTATCTATCTATTCTACTCTATCTTTCTCCTCTATTCTAACTCTTTCCTCTCGAGTTCACCATCCTTCCTTCGATGCAAAATGAATTGTGTGTCCTTCCTCCTTACTCCCACCTCTATTTATACTAAAAATCACCCATGACTTCTCCTAAGTCTGAGGCTCAGTAATAGTTATCAACTAGGAGTCTTTTACTTCGATCTCTTCTTGTTCTTCCATGTAATGA
Organism: Cryptomeria japonica; assembly: GCF_030272615.1. Lineage (NCBI taxonomy): Eukaryota > Viridiplantae > Streptophyta > Pinopsida > Cupressales > Cupressaceae > Cryptomeria > Cryptomeria japonica. The sequence goes on from NW_026728942.1 coordinate 348,384, forward strand.
GTCTATCTCTAGTTATCTACAGCTCTTTACGCTCCTTGATCATGGTTATAGCAGTTATCAGTTGAATGGAGAGGTTGGCACATTGCATCAAACACTTATGTGTTTGTATTCAATGATTTTGGTGTTTTATCTGCCAGGTCTTGAGTCAACTAAGGTATACGTTTAAACTAAACCTTGTGTGCTAGTCTATTCCCCTTCCCAATCGGTCAATCTACAGTTTGATGCAGTAAACTGTAGCTCATGGAGATGTTTAAATGTGGAGGAGTGGCGATTTAATGCTTTGAACAATGAGAGGGGGCAAGAGGTGTCATTGCTCACTGCATTAGCATGAATGAAGGAAGAGGGAGTGTGCGAGTTAAGAGGGAGGAGGGTGGTTGGTGGTAATACCGACCCGTCCCTCTATTAAGGGGGGTGGTTGATATTACTATCAACCACCCTATATATATTACTCACTATAAACCCCTGCCACCACCTTTTAAATAAAATTTGTTTTATTTTCTTTATTATAATTTCATTATTATATTTTAATAATTAATTAATAACCTCTATTAAAATATTCAAACATTAATCCCACTTCAGCAAATTACGTTTAAGAATATATATATATACTTTGATTTCCAATACTTACAACTAATGACTTTTCATATATATATATATATATATATATATATATATATATATATATATATATATATATATATATATATATATATATATATATATATATATATATATATATATATATATATATATATATATATATATATATATATATTCAAACAATTGAATTATATATATATTACCCGGTCGAAAAGTATATTAAATATAATATATTTATAATTCTAGCTATATACATGCATATTCCAAAAACATAATAGTTCGATTGGCGATATCAACTAATGATAGTATAATCACATGATCTCTATTCAAATAACTACCCATAATTGACAATCGCCCCCCGTGTATATAATGTGTATACATATATTCAAACGATCGAGTCACAATTATCGAGCTAACATGCTGATGAGATTCATATCTACTTATACCAAGATATTAACTCATCCTTTATAAACAACATTAAGTCACTAGATCACTTGACTCTTTTTCCTCCAAATACCAAAACTACTCTTTACTCTTATAGATGTAATAAATGTAACAATTACCAATGGCATACAATAATTAAGAACACTAAACACACAAACTGAGCAAGCATCAAGCGATTTTTCATAAAGATCAAACAATAAAATATGAAGACCGAACAAATTGATGGAATGACTAACTGATGACACTCACCCGAGTGTAACTGACTAAAAATAGGGTCAACTACTATCTCCTTCACTTCCATCGGAAAATATAAGGCACGCTCAGACCTGTGTAGCCAGGTGGAGACGTTACCCCATACCTACCCGGTACTTGTACCTGCAATATCCTACATCACCAAACCACACATGCATATATACCATATATAAAACATGACATACACACCGATGAAGGAGAATCACGACGTTCCCTGTCTCACCGAAATGAGTGAAGGAAAATCGTCCCCTTGCATCCAATACACTTGCAGATACACAACATACATTGCATAAATAAAGTAAATTGTCAGTACATTGCAATAAACCATACTATGCCATAAATCACAAGTACAGAAATAGTGTAAATAAATCATGCATCTCATATTCAGATTAAGCACGGAATAATGTCATATAAATCTGAATAATAATTCATGGTAATGTATCCATTGAAAATAACAAGAACAAAATATGAGTCCAAACGAGTAGGGGTACTACACTATTCATCTTCACCATCTGAAATATTAGGATCAACATTTTCATCATTACCAACATTCTCACCTACTTCATCAAGATTAACAAAAATACGAGCTCTAATAGGAATAGAACTTGAACCATAATTTGTCTTAATCATTTTATGTCTTGGAGATTTAAGTTGAACCTCTTAGCCAGGAGAAGGTTGAACAAATGGTATTATGTCAACATTTGGTTTCTTGGTTGAAGAAATGGTTTGGGAAGCAAGTTCTTGAGATCTAGCATGATGTCTCCATCAACGTTTTCTTGCACAATGGTTTCGTGTAGTTCTAGCCGAAGGTTGTGAAGGTTTAGGTTCATCAAGTACAAGCTTCTTGTACTGTTTGAAGGAAGAATACATAGGGGAAGGTATTTAAGTTGAACAATAGGAGAGGTCGGGTGCTTCCTTTTGTAATATGTAGGAGGTAGAACCACACCATATAAAGGAGGAATAGAAGGTGTGGGAAGGAGACCAAGTCCATCATGAGCATGAGGAATAGGTCTATCCTTAGGAGGAATAGATTGATGCTTAGGAGGAAGAGATTTTGTATCCTTGGGAGGAAGAAAAGACTCATCCTTAGAAGAAGGAACAAATTATTCATTAGGATAAAGAATATCTCTATCGTTAGGAGGAAGAATAGACTTATCCATAAGAAGAGGCATATGATCATTAGTTAGAGGAAAACTAAGTGTTGGATTTCTAGGTTTACTCATAGATAAGATTATTTCATTCTTCCATTTTTTATAAGATTGAAAGAGAGGACCACTTCTAGGTTAAAGAGGTTGGAATTTCTTGGACCAAAAGTAATCAAGACAAACATCTCTTTGCCTAATCATGGGTTGGTACATGCTATGATTAACAATTATGATTTTGTCATCAAGAGTAAGTTTCAAGAATTTGTGAACACAAGGGATCACTTTCATGGAAGAGAGCCAAGGATGTCCCAACTTCACATGAAATTTTTCTGATGTAGTAATTATAGAAAGTTGACATCTAAATCTTTAGTACCGACCTCAATGAGAAGAGAAATAAAAAGAATGGCATGGCAAGAGAAACCATCAAAGATTTTAATCACTGGATCAAATTTCTCATATGTCACTTCATGCAACTGTAAGGTATAAATAAATTATTCAATTATCACATTAAACATACAAGTCAGATCATTGAGCACCCCTCAAGAGGGTATGCCTTTGATTCTCGTAGTGATATATAATGGGCCATCATGTACTTAAATAATCTCACTAGGATCAAATGTAATGCATAAGTCCTTAGGATATCATTTTTATCAATAAGGTTCACCATATTATTAGACTCAAGGCCAAGATCATTGGGAGAGAAGGCAAGCCGATTTGTCTCAATTACATTAGTGGAATGGGAAGGTAAAGGATTAGTGAAAATTTGAAGATTTTGATTAGGAGGCGCTATGAATTTATTTCCTTTATCATTCAGACCAGACACAAATATGGTATTGTTATAAATCAAGTCTTGAATCTTACTCCTCAAGGAATAACACTTTTTAGTGTCACAACTGGGTTGACAATGATATTTGCAAAAATATTTGGAATCAAAAGCAGGTGACGAAGGCTTAGTTGTGTCAATTGGTTTAATAGGGGGAGTTTCTGTTACCTATTTTTTTTTCTTTAATGCTAAAAATATCCTCTCACAAGGATTTAGGTCTTCATGGTAAAAATAAAATTTTGAAATGAGAGGATTTCAATTTTTTAAGGGATTTAATTTAAAATCAAGCATGTTTAAATTATTACAGATGGGCTGCAATAATTGAATTAATATTTTTTTAATGGTCAAAATATTTCAAAAAGAAGCTCTAAATCTACTTTCAATATTCCACATTTAAAAGTTTACTCAAGTGGAGTCTGTGCATGATTAGAGGAAAAGATTAAAAAGTATTGAAAGCAGAAAGGAAAAAAATCTTCATGCTGCGTGAGATGAGAGGGAAAAGTAAAAGTTGAGTGAGCCTTTTTCAACACTGATTTAGGGTTCTTTTTGAGCTCATTGAAAGTTCTATTACAATTTCATACCTTCACCCTAAAAATGAGTATCTTCATGTAGGGTCTTGCATACAGATGCTACCCAATCCTTAAGGAAGTCCTCGCATGCGATAATACAAAGTAGCCAAGTAGCAGTTAAGGAGGCAAGTGAAATAGCCACAAGTTAGAAGGGAGCTTTGCATTCAATCATTTTTACCTTGATCAACTTTTCAAAGAGCTAAGATCTAGTTAAGTCTCATTGAGATCCACATCCTTAGCATGCACATGTCCATGTTAGAAGTGATACTTTTATTCATGCATAACTTCACCAAAAGATAAGTCCATTTCCTTTTTATTAAATACCTTATTTTGTTTCAAAGAGAAAAGTGTCTTCATGCATAAGAGATATGATCTTTTAGGTTTTTGGTAAACCAATTTTTTGATGAGTTATGAGAACTTTATGATCTTCTTCTAAGATTTTAAAGATATAGTAGTCCATTAGAAGTGCCATAATGATAAAATGAGCATGCATATACAGTGAATAAAAGACAAGTCTTTACGAGGCCATGATTAGGGTCTTCATGTTTGGACAAGTGAATAGGTGTGATAATATGGGTCTATTACAGGAAAATTTGTCCATTATATGTAAGGACACCACCATATCTTAAGGCCTTGGCAACACAAAACAGTGAATACAGAGATATAAAGAAGCCATAGTCAAATTGAACAGTCCAAAGATCAGTAGGATCCTTGACATTCATAGAAGAGGTTGCATGTTAATGACTAGTTCTAAAAGGAAGACAAAGATCACAACATTTAAATATAGACATCATGATTATCTAGACAAGTCTTTCAAGATAACCCTATGCCTATAGCATAACATGTTTCTCCTATTATCAAAAGCTAGGTACAATGCATGTACAAGGATAGGGTTTTGAAAAGGACAGTCTCTTCATCAAAACAATCACAACCATGAAGGGTAAATCTGAGACAAAGTATAAAGAAAAATAAAAGATAATAGTAGTATCATTTGTCTTAGTAGTATATACAAAGAGAAGCTTTCAAATTATAAATGAGAGTAGATATTAGATCATACCCAGACATGAATGTGCAGTTACAGTGCCAAAAGTTAAAGTATAATCTTAGGATAGTCTACAAAATCTAAAAGTACATAATCATGAGAAACTCAGAGAGCATCATACAGTCCATAAGGCCAAACATAATGCTTATGTCATGAGAATGACTGAACGATGCACAAAGTATTAGCAGACATGTATTATCGGAGTATGTATACAGAGATAGAGTGTATCCATTTTTCATGCAGAAATCAAGTATCACTATTAGAAACAATGAGATCTAATTATGAGGAGCAACAAATTCTATCATAGGTTACAACATTCCTAGTCATGGAAAAATGTTTTGTTGCAATCCATGACTAGAGAATTCATCTTCATCAAGTCACAAGGCCTCAAAATATAGGGACAATCACCTCAAAAATATAGTCACAACCAAGAGTTTCAGTGCAGACATAAAGACCTCAGTTAGTAGATCAATCATCAATGACTGCTAAAGAGCTGAAATATAGTATATGACTGCACCAACAAAGTATAGCAGCAAATTAGTCACAATGAAATTTCTCATAATATGCCAATGGAGCCATAAAGTGATCATATTTAGCAAACACTCCAACCATTAACAGTGAGGAGAGCTACAATGTATTTGATATACTTATGGAAAATTGATATATTGATACTGATACAAGATGTTGAAGCACAATCATAGTGAGAAGCTACAACTAAAGAGAAGATAGTGAGAGATTTTGATAGCAGCGGCCTAAAGAGTAGCAAGTGCTGAATGATAATCGCAATCCCTCTACATCAAACCCTAGGTCACCAGTTATAGAGAATCAAAGCCTAAGTTCAAAGATCACAAATCTAAAGCATTCAAAGGGCCATTTCAGACAATATGAGCAGTTAAAGGCCCACGTCATAGTCCAAGACTCAAAATAAAATAACAGAGCATCTACAGAACATCACCATCAATGAGAGCTTCATAATGTAAAGTACAAGAATTCAAACCTAACACAATGTTCCAAAGAGCTCTCAAAGGTTTTTTATGTGACATCCATTTATAGGAGTAGTACCTTAAATTTGATACATAGAGGTCATAGAAGAAGACCGAGATAAAAGGTTTCCTCAATCACAGTTCAACACTCAAAAGTGTAGCACACATAAAGCTTTAAAAGATAGTGATTGTTAAACTCTTTCCCAAAGCCATTACCATAGTACATTTGCAGTACTAGGACAGTGATTAAGGAAAATAGCAACAAAGGATATTGTGAGAACATGACATCCTGATCTTATCTTTAATTCAAAGGGGTAGTGCATATATATGATACAGTATCAAAGTTGCATAAGGAACTGAAAGAGCAGTAAAGACACGACTTGCAATAGCAATGAGCTCGAGATATGTTTAGTGTAAAAATATTTACAATGTCTTCACCTAAAGGAATTGCCAAAAAACAAATACAACAACATCCTCTCCATTTTAGGTCATAGTCCCAAATATATCGAAGACTAATATGGATAGAGCTTGTCAAAGATTGACAATGAACACTAGAATCACAGTCCATAGAGACTCAAAAATCATGAGTTACAAATAGTTCCAACCTAGGTGGATATTGTTTTGTTTTGTGCTTAATATAAAAAAGTTTTTATAAGTGTTCATGCAATAATTATGAAATAAATATGTAATCATTTATTCCAAAGTGAAGCCTATGCCTAGTAAGGTTTAGGGTGAGGTTGAAAAGGAAATGACAATTTCATACATTCATCAAAGGAATATGTAAGTAATGGATACATAATACCGACTCTTAGTTTAAGATAAGTGCAAGGGGTCAGTTAACAAGATAAAAGGTGGAGTTCTAAACTCATCATGCAGTTAAAGGCTTAAAAATAAGGGTTTTGTGGGCAATTACAAGCAACTCTACACAAGTTAAGACCTCACATGCATATATCATAAAGAGAGAGGTAGTTTGGGCTCACCTACTCTTAATATAGAGTAGTTTTACATCTTTTTTGCATGCTTTATGGGGAAATTCGATGTGGAAGGACTCTATATGTAGATTTGGAGGAATAAACATTAAAAATAAATATTAAAGTAATCAACTCACCCTCAGTTCTAAAAAAGCACAACAGCTCAACTTCTTTTCTTTTTCAAGGCTTCTCATACAAGTCTTCTTTTTTTCTATTCTTTTTCTATTCTTTTCTTTCTTTGGACATGCATTATAGCCTTTCCAACTCTTTCAAGTTGAAGGAAGGCATTGTAACTCAGTTTTTTAGAATTATTTTCAGTTGTAACAATGATTCCTTTTATTTTCAATAAAGAACAACAATTTTCCTTCTCAAATACTTCTTGTCTTTTGAATGAATGATAGTTGATGCAATTTCTTGTCAAATCCTTAATTTTGTCTCATTCAAGCAAGGTTAGATCAGGAAATTTCATGATTAGTATAGGTTACAAGTTGTGTTTTGTTGAATCTCAGTAGGTTGAAGTTGTGAAGATTCATGTTTTCCTTCAAACAATCATAGGATACAGTACTTTGTTGTGAAACATTTATGTATTAACTATATTTGAATAGAGTTGTGATAAGCAAGGTTTCTCATGTTGAAATGTATTGTGAGTTAGTGCAGCTAATTAGGCTTCTTAATCATTTCGTGCATCACCTCTTAGGATAGGTTTCAATTCTAGTTATCTTTCTATCATTTTTCCCATCGAAAAAGTTATTTTTAGGAGATTCATAATACAGGAAGCCATCCTATAATCTAGAGGTTTACTTTCAATATAGGCAACCCACAGGCCTAAAAGTATTCCCATGTTTCACAGGATTGTCGTGTTGCATACTTAGCTTCACGAGTGCAATCCTTCGTAACAACATCAACACATTCCTTTGTAATAATTGCGTCATAATACTATGCAAAGATTCATTAAGAGGAGTGAATTCTTTTCTAAAGTATTTGGAGAAAGGAGGCACACCTATTGTTGTTGCTGCGACTTGAGTGTTGTTGTTGTCATTGAATTTGATGAATCCATTATTTGGTTTGAACTTCACAAAAGGTTGTTGAGCACTTTCATTTTTATCATTCGGAGCCATTTCCAACTGACTAACAGTAAGGTGATAATTATGAAGTACTACGCACAACTGTGTAAAGTGTCATTTTCCAAATTAGAAATGAGAATTCTTTGAATATCTTGATCAGGTAGAGGAAATTTTTTTTGAGAATATAGATTTTTATATCTACCAATAAAATCAGTCACTTTTTCTTTAACACCTTGCTTGCAATGCATCAAATCAATCAAAGTAATCTTAGGACTAATATTATTATGAAATTGTTGAATAAAAGCATTAACCAATTGTTGAAAAGAAGTAATAGAATAAGGAGGCAAAGAAAAATACCATTGCAAAGCTTTATCCCTTAGTGTTTTAACAAACATTTTAGCCAAAAATATTTGATCATGATCAAAGTCACTACACAAAGTTTGAAATGTTTTAACATGAGTCAAAGGATCACCAATTCTATTATAAAGTTCCAATTAAGGGAATTCGACATGTTTAGGAGGGACAACTTGGGAAATGTCATTGGATAATGGGCTCGGTACATCAAATGTGGGCACATTATACTTAGATTGATTCATGGAAACTATTTGTTGTTGTAAAGAAGACATTGTTTGGGTTAGATTATTGATGGTAGCTTCAGTGGAAGAGTTAAAATTGGACATGTTGGATTGAGAAGGAGGGGTAACATTATTGAATGAAGGAAGTGGTTGAGATTAAGGAGGTCGGACACTATGATAAGTAGGTATCGTTAGACACAATGTGCCACTAAGAGGGGAGTGAATCAGTGATTTACAAACTTTTCCCTTTTCTATCCTATGTGTATACCAGTTAACAGATCTAACAGAAAGAAAAATTACTGGTTAGATGGGAGACTAACACAAATTGTAATCACACATGAAAGAGACATCACATAACACCAGATGTACAAGGAAAACCCAAGATGGGAAAAACCTCAGTGAGAAATGTTGTTGGAGTCTATTGCTCCAATCCAACCTCACAATGGAAATCTCATTACAATGTTTAGAACACCAACCCCTGATTTAGGGCACCAACTCAAGGAGAACCAACCCCTACACCGAGCTCCAACTCAGTGATCTTCAATGAACATAATCAATTACAAAAGTAATAGCCTTGTTACAAATGAACTTTGTAACTCTTCTGCAAATCTCTCTACCAGTTCTCCTCTCTCCAATTCTTTGTCAGTTCTCTACTCACGTCTTAGCTGCAACCCTATCTCCTGATGCAACTTACTCTCTGTTACACCTTCATCGGTTCAGTCTCTTCTTCTTCTTTGTCAGTTTTTCTCTCTATCATTTCTACTCTCTATCGGTTCTCTCTTCTCTCTACTACACTACTGCTCTCCACCTCCAATCTTGATAACTTAGTCAGATGTCTACCATCTAATTTTGTATTGGTTCTCAACTTCCCTTCTCTACAATCTTCTGCAACTCTTCTCTATCAGTTTGGTCACCACCAGTTTACTCTTCTATCAGACTCAATGGCCATCTGTCAGTTGCCTCACTCTTATTGGTTGAATTCTTCAACCCGATTCTCTCTCACACAATCTCTCCTTTGATACTCATTCAACACTTGACTGATTTCTTATCTCACATGCAACAACACTATCATTCAACAACAACACCTTCATAGATTTAGACTTGAATATTTATCAACAAGTCTTCCCGCCAAAAACCAATTCAAACTTCAGGTGGTAATGGTTTCTTCATCGAACTTGAGGCAACCTAAATCCAATCAAATCTCATCAGATCTGATCTCCTTGATTGATGAAATGCAACACATCAATCAACCCCGCCATTTTTGTGCCTTCTAGAACACACCTTCCATATTTAGCAATCTGTATTTAATTCGTTGACTGATCTCTTTGTCGATTACCAAGAATGTCTTAGCGGTTTCCTTCACTTACCTCGAACTACTCAACCAATCTGTCCTGGATCTTTGTAGTCCATTTTACCTTGAGATGCGAACCTTTCCTACACATCCCATGAATCACGCACTTGACATAAATGTCGACCTGTCACCATCTACGTCGCCGACAGACACTTCACCAATACACCACGCTGACTAGTGCATGCATGCTTTCCACTTCAACTCCACATGGCCAGTTTGTCAGCATCCACCTTTTCTAGGTCATCTATGTGAGTTTGGATAGGATCATCGACCAACCTTAGAATTGGGTTCATCTACCGATTCACAAACCCTGTCGGTTATACCCTAACCAGTTTGTCATCAACCTTGCACCTTTCTTCTCTTCTGGTGGAATACCTTCACCGATTATCGCTCTTGCCAAAACACTTCATGCACCTTATCAGCTTTAGTAGTGGACATACTTATCAATAACTACCTTAATGACACCATGTTATCAACCTTCAACTATTTTCATCAGAGGCAACTGCATTCCGATTGCACTATCTGTCTATAGCTACTTGACCTTGCCTTCTTCATCATCAGCCCAGACATCATCTCAACTAGTTTGTCAAGGTGACAATCCCATCACTTCTTTTCTCTTCCTTTTCTGTCCTGGTAGCACAACATGCCAACCCTTTCTGATCCAGTGCACATCTCCGATTTCATGCACCTAAGGCAACCTTTTGTTTCATCTGTTGATCTGGTGTGAGCCTTCAATCACCTGCCTTCTACTCTTCTCTCTTATCTTGGAGGACTATGATGCATTCCATGCATAATAGGAGATAAGATCCACTTACCGGTGGGAGTGGATCCTTTTCATCTGCATCTTGCATTACACCAATGTGGCTTCCCTATTTGAGAAACATATATTCAAGCAAGGGCATGTGATCCAGTTTGGGCACTCTCACTGTCAGTCTTCTCTTCATCTAGTGGGAGTCCTGTTGTTTCCCATCCACATAGCATATCAGTGGCCTGCACATACTTCACCTCCAGTGTTGATGTGATTTAGGTAACATTCCCCGTCTTCATCATAGTCAACAACCCAACATCTTTCTCTCTTATAGATGTCATCATTTACCAATTGCTATATCATATCGATCTCCTATCCATATCTTCAACACTCAACCACTAACTTGTGTACCGGTGACTCCAATGGCCATTGTGCTGAATGACATTTTGTCCCTTACTGGTGACCTGCTAAGCTAGGTGACATCAAAGACATCACATTAGGTATGCATCAATGATAGTGTTGCACATACATCTCTTATATCGATAGCCATCCTATATCGATTGACATCAATGACAACACAATGCCAATAGGTATAGGAGAGGATTGGGTAACAAATGGAAGACTCATAGGAGTAGGGATGAATAAATTATGGTTAGAGGAGTTGTCTCGTTGACTAACATTTGTAAGTATGAAATTTTGTGTAGAGGTATCCATGATGTTTGATGTAAAGGTGGGAACACTAGCCATAGAAGTAGTCAAAGGAATAGAATGATTAACTTGACTAGGAGGTTGTGTATAAGAAAGGACTTCAGTACAACTCTTCATAGGCATAATATTAGTATCTGTAGACATAAAAATCTGACCATCAACAAATATGACGGCTAGGATTGAAATCTATTCAATCCATAATATGAGGAATACCACGCAACACATCAACACCAAGCTTACTTTGAACCACTTTTTAATCCTTCAAGCAATGGTAAAGCTTCACTTTCTAGGTATTGTTGACTCATCCATTGTTGAAGATTTTCAAATTGAATGTCAATCTTTGCCAATTGGTCAATAGATGCTTGAGATAGTGATTCATCCACTTCATGAGTCTTAAGAAAATAATGAGGATAAACGAGTTTATTTATAGGATTGGAAGAACCATCGACATCCTCATGGAACAAGTTATCCAAATTAGGCTCCAATACTTCGATAATTAAACCTTGGGAAGCCTTAATTCTATAACTTCTTCTCACATAGATATCATAGGTTGGACTAATAGTAGTTAAACTTATGCACTAAAGGGGGAAAATTGAAATTTTGAAATTGGAAACTTGCAAAATAATTGAATAATGCAAAAATTTTGAAAAATTATTATTCAATTAATTAAGGAAATTGATTGAAAAGATAAAGAATAATTGTGAAAACTCATGCAACCCACTCATGAATTTAAATTTAAAAAAATTAGGGCCTTGTGAAAAGAACCTCTTAATTTTAAAATTTAAATTTAAAATTTAATCCAAGGAAATTTAAAATTAGAGTCTTGTTAAAAGAACCTCTTAATTTTAAAATTTAAATTTAAAATTAGATCTAAACTTGAAATTTGGGAATTGAAATAATTAATCCCAAATTGGGCAACCCACAAGGTTAATTTAATTTAAAAAATTAAGGTTCTTTTAATGGGTATGTGTAGGATCATGGTGTGCCAAAACAAGCCCTTAAGTGGCAATGAAATTTCAGAAAACTAGAGTTATGCAACTTGACATGAAAATTTGAATAAATTATGAACATTATTTTTAAAATATGTAAGAAGAGAATCTATAGAAAATTGAATGTAGTTTCTAAGCTACTAGTTGTTTTTTGGATAAAATAAATCCTATTTGATGAAAATTTCAAATTTCAATGCAGTGGTACTAAAATTTCAAGAAAAAGATAAGAAGTAGGCGTATGTTTGACCACCCTAATCACAATCAAATCATAATATTTTTTTATAAGATTTATAATATAAGTATTAGACTTATGTCTCGATGTGACACATATTTTATTATAATTTTTTATAAAGTAAATAATTATTTATGAATTTTTTATTGCCACTTTTCAAAAATTCAGAAACTCCTATGTCTGACCACCTTAACTTGGTCAAAACCATATGAAATTCAATTTTTTTTTAATTTTTCCCTATAGTAGACGAAGCATAAGATGTGACTCATGTTTTAGATTCAAAAAATGTTATACTATTCAAAATCTATGAGTGTTTTTCAATCAGTCTATCAATCAGGGCTTTTGTCAGAATTCAATTAGAAAATAAATAATAATTATTTATTAAAGTTGAAATAAGACAAGCTTTGTATTGTTGGAAAGATGAGAATGTCCTTAAAAATCCTTTTTTGTTTTTTCAATTTTGGCTAAAAAAAGGTTGTCATCCACCAGTGTGAAGTCTGGAAAATCAAAGAATACTCAAAAACACATTTTTCCTGTTGACTTTCCAGGCTTGTCATTTCCAAGTCAAAGCCCAAAGCATTCTCGAGCCAAAAATGGAGAGAAAAAATGATGTGTTTTAAAATCGGATATCCATTTTGAAAAAATAAAAAAATATATTTTAGTAAATTGGGCATAACTTTTGCATTTCATATCAAAATTTTGATTTTTTACAAGAGTTGGAAAGGTAATTCAGAGCTATATGATATGGAATAGGTAGTTTTTTAATATTTCATTTTAAAAAATAATTATAATTTATTTAAATTCATCCTTCATTTTTAAAACATCAAAAGCTCACGACTTTTTCATATGAATTTCATATTTCATGATTTTTTGTAACAATCATCTCAAAATAATTGAAACACTAAATAAGTAATTAATAATAGAAATTTTAAGAATTTTATTGAGTTCAATCAATTTTGATAAACCATTTTATCTCTCTGTTTTCCTTTCTCTACCTCTTTCTCCTAAACCTATCACTCCACCTGTTTGTTTCTTCCTCCCTTTCTTTTGTCTATATTTATACATCTCGTTCTAGACCTATATCTATAACTCTCATTGAATACCTCATTCCTTCTTTCAAGGTCTGCACTTATATTTCTACCCCTTCATCACTTCCTCCTCTATCTCACTCTCTCTTCCCTAAGATCTACACTAGTTTCTTTCCATTTCCTTCCCATCTCTAGCAAAAAAGTTCAGAGGGGACAAGGAGAGGCATAGGGAAGTATCAACAAAAGGAGAGAGGGAGAGAAGTGAGAAGGAGAGGGTAATTGGGGGGAAGAGAGAGTGTGTGTGTGAGAGATAGAGAGAGCTAGAGGTAATTAGGTGGTAGGAAAAGAGAGAGAGGGGGGGGAGTGATTGGGGTGAACAAAGAATGAGAGGGAGAGTTTGGGATTATTAGGGGGTAGGAGGAGAGGGGGAGAGGAAAAAGTATCAATAAAGAGAGATTAGAGATAAGGAGAGAGGTGAAGAGAGAGCTAAAGAGTAATTAGAGGGTGGGGAGAGGGGGAGAGGGAAGTATCTATAAATGCATAGGAGGAGAGAGGTGTGAGAGAGGGTAATTGAGGGGAATAAATAATGTGAAAGAGAGTTGGGTGTAATTAGTGGATAAGAAGAGAGGGAGAGGGGTAAGTATCAACAAAATGACAGAGGGAGAGATGTAGAGAGAGGTGAAGAGAGTGATAGAGAGAGGATAATTAGGGGGAGGGGGAGGGGGAGAGGGACGTATTAACAAAGAGATAGAGAGAGGGTAATTAGGAGGCTCTCTCCCCCATCTTCCTTTGTTGATACTCCCTCCCTCTCTCTCCCCCTTTTTTGATACTTCCCTCTCCCCCCTCTCCCTGCCCTAATTACCTTCTCTCTAGACCTCTCTTTGAACCTCTCTCGTCATCTCTCCCTCACTTCCTTTGTTGATACTTTCCCATCCCCCTCTCCTCCAACCCCCTAATTATCCCCAACTATCTCTAATTCTCTCTTCCCCAATTACCATATATCTCTCACACCTATCTCCCCTCTAACTTTACCCCAACTCTCTCTCATTCTCTCTTCACCCCAATTACCCTCTCTCTCACAAAACTCACTCCCTTGAGATATTTGTTGATACTTCACTCTTCCATTCTCCCCCTCTCCCCTCCCCCTTAATTAAGCCCCATCTCTCTCTCTTGATACTTCCCTCACCCCCTGTCCCCCTCCCCATAATTACCTCTCTATCTCTTTCTCCACTTGTTTCCCCATCTCTCCTTCTCCATCTCTATTGATAGTTGCCCCTCTAATTCTCTCCCCTACCCCCTTATTTCCCCAACTCTCTCTCTCTCTCTCTCTCTCTCTCTCTCTCTCTCTCTCTCTATATATATATATATATATATATATATATATATATATATATATATATACATCCAATAAACCTCTCGTTCTCTAATGTCTCTTCCACCATATGACCCCTTAGGACACCATATGACCCCTTAGAACATCATATTGTCCTAAGGTGTCATATTGGTGTCCTAAGGGGTCATATGGGGTCCTAAGGGACCACACCATGTATGACCCCTTAGGACACAATATGGACATCATGGTATCCTAAGGGGTCATATGGTGTCCTGAGGGGTAAAAGTGTGTCCTAAGGGGTAATATGGTGTCATTAGGGGTCACATGGGGTCCTAAGGGGGCACACTTGTGTTAGAATACTATATAACCCCTTAGGACACCATATGACTGGATTAAGAGATCATATTTTCCTAAGGGGTTATACTATGTTATTAGGGGTCATATAGGGTCATAAGGGGCCACACATGTATCAGAACACAATATGACCCCTTAGGACACCATATGGACATCATATGGTCCTAAGGGGTCATATGGTGTCATTAGGAATCATAAGAGGCCACACATGTGTCAAAACACCATATGGCCCCTTAGGACACCATATGGACATCATATGGTCCTAAGGGGTTATATGGTTTCCTTAGGAGTCATATGGTGTTCTAAGGGGTCATATGGTGTCATTATGGGTCATATGGAGTCCTAAGGGGCCACACATGTGTTAGAACACAATATAACCCCTTAAAACACTATATGGCCTATTGGGACATCATATTGTCCTAAGGGGTCTTATGGTGTCATAAGGGGTCATGTCATGTAATATGATGTTAGAAGGGGTCTTATGTTGCCCTAAGGGGTCATATGGTGACCTAAGGGGTCATATAGTGTTCTAAAGGGTCATATGGTGTCGTTAGGGGTCATATGGGGTCCTAAGGGACCACACATGTGTTACAACACCATATAACCCCATAGGATACCATATGACCCATTAGGACATCATATTGTCCTAAAGAGTCATATGGTGTCCTAAGGGGTCATATGGTGTCGTTAGGCATCATATGGGGTCCTTTAGGGGGCACACATGTGTTAGAACACCATATAACCCCTTAGGACACCATATGGACATCATATGGTCCTAAGGGGTCATATGTTATCGTCAAGGGTTGTATGGTGTCCCAAGGGATCGTATAGTGTTGTTAGGGGTCATATGGGGTCATAAGGGGCCACACATGTGTTAGAAGACCATATGACCCCTTAGGACACCATATGACCCATGAGGACATCATAGTGTACTAAGGAGTCACATGGTGTCATAAGGAATCATGTTGTGTACTAGGATGTTAAAAGGTGTCATATGGGGTCATAAGGGGCAACACATATGCTATAACACCATATGATCCATTAGGGCACCATATGACCTATTAGGCCATCATATTTTCCTAAGGGGTCATAAGGTGTCCTAAGGAGTCATATGGTGTCCTAAGGAGTCATATAGGGTCCTAAGGGTCCACACATGTGTTAGAACACCATATGACCCCATAGGAGACCATATGGACATCAAATGGTCCTAAGGGGTCATATGGTGTTGTGAGCGGTCATATGGTGTCCTAAGGGGTCATATGGTGTTGTTATAGGACATATGGGGTCCTAAGGGGCCACACATGTGTTAGAAGACCATATGACCCATTAAAACATAATATTGTCCTAAGGGGGCATATGGTGTCATAAGGGATCGTGTCTAGTACTGGGATGTTAAAAGGGGTCATATGGTGTTGTTAGGAGTCATATGAGGTCCTAAGGGGCCACACATGTGTAATAAGACCATGTGACCCCTTAGGATACCATATGACCCATTAGGACATCATATTGTCCTAATGGGTCATATGGTGTCGTAAGGGGTCATGTCAAGTACTAGGATCTTCAAAGGAGTCACATGGTGTCCTAAGGGGTCATATGGTGTTCCAAGGGGTAATATGGTGTCATTGGGAGTCATATGGGATCCTAAGGGGGGCATACATGTGTTAGAAGACCATATGACCCCTTAGGACACCATCTAACCCATTAGGACATTATATTGTCCTAGGGGGTCATATGGTGTCCTAAGGGGTCATTTGGGGTCATTAGGGGTTATATGGGGTTGTAAGGGGCCACACATCTGTTAGAACATCTGTGAGGGGTCATCAGGGTTCCCAAGGGGCCACACATGTGTTAGAAGACCATATGACTCGTTAAGACACCATATGACCCCTTAGGACACCATATGCCCCATTAGGACATCATATTATCCTAAGGGGCCATATGGTGTCATAATGGGTCATGTCGAGTACTAGGATGTTAAAAGGGGTCATATGGTATCCTAAGGGATCATATGGTGTCCTAAGGGGTCATATGGTGTCGTTAGGGGTCCTAAGGAGCCACAGATATGTTAGAACACCATATGACCCCTTAGGACAACATATGACCCATTAGGACATCAGATTGTCATAAGGGGTCATATGTAAGAGGCCGCACATATGTTAGAACATCATATGAACCCTTAGGGCACCATATGGACATCATATGGTCCTAAGAGATCATATTGTATCGTGAGGAGTCATATGATGTCCTAAGGGGTCATATGGTACGGTTAGGGGTCATATGGGGTCTTGATGGGCTACACATGTATTAGAAGACTATATGACCCCTTAGGACACCAGATGAACCCTTAGGACACCATATGACCCATTTAGACACCATATGACCCATTAGAACATCATATTATTGTAAGTTTTCATATGGTGTCATAAGGGGTCATGTTATGTAGTAGGATGTTAAAAGGGGTCATATGATATCCTAAAGGGTCATATGTTGCCTTGAGGGATCATATGGTGTTGTTAGGGTTCATATGGGGTCTTGACGGGGCACAAATGTTATATAACACCATATGAATCCTTAGGACGACGTCTCCCTCCCTCTCTCTCTCTCTCTCTCTCTCTCCCACCCAATAACCCTCTCTTTCTCCAACCTCTCTTTGCCTCTCCCTTTGTTGATACTTACCCCTCTCTACTCTCCTCCTACACCCTAATTATCCTCATCTCTCTCTCTCTCTCTCTCTCTCTCTCTCTCTCTCTCTTCCACCAAATAACCCTCTCTTTCTCTAACCTCTTTTTCCCTCTCCCTTTGTTGATACTTCCCTCTTCCCTCTTCCCCCTACCCCCTCTTTCTCTTTGTCTCTCCATGTCTCTCTCTCCATGTCTCTGTCCATCTCTCCCTCTCACAGTCTCTATCGCTCTCCCATATCTCCCCCCTCCCCCTTCCTCCTTAGCAATAAAATTCATAGGGGAAAGATACTCCACACACCTCATCAAGAACTAAGATCCAAATATAGATAACACAAAAATGTATAAATTAGAAAGATAATCAAGATCCATTACCAATAGGGAGAGAGATCTACACATAGATTAAAATAGAGCTAGATAGGGAGATACAAATAAAGAGAGGATCATAAGGATAAAGAGAGGTAGAGGAGATACATATATAGAGAGGGAGAGCTAGAGATTTATAAAGATAAAGATTCAAATAAGGAGAGATATAAGGGTCAAGAGTGATGAAGAGATAAAGAGAGGGAGAGATAGGAGGAGAAATAGAGAGAGATAGACACACTTAGAAAATAGATAGATACATAAATAGAGACATATATTAAAGACTATGAATAGAGAGGGAGAAAAAATAAAGGAAAAGGATGGATAGAAAGAGATAAACATATCTAGAGATTGAAAAGGAGAGAGGAAGATATATATGAAAATGAAGATAAAGGGAGAGGGAGATGAATGGATATATAGAAAGAGAGAGGCAAAGACAAAGATAAATATATAAAGAGATAGAGAAAAATGGATAGAGAGGGGTAAAGAGAGTGAGATACAAAAAGGAAGAGATAGAGAGATATAAAGGAAGAGGAATATCAATAGAGAGTGATAAAGAGAGATAGATAAATTATAGATAGGGATAGATAGAGAGGGGGAGAGAAAGAGGGAGATATAGAGAGATATATAGGGGCTATAGAGAAGGATGGAGGAAGAGAGCCAAAGATATATAAAGAGGGAGTAAATAAAGATATAAAGGTAGAGAAAGGGAAATATACTTAGAGATGGTGATAGAGGAAGAGAGGGAGAGGTAGATTAATCATGTATAGAGGTATATATATAAATATAGAGGGATGTGTAGAAAGAGAGATTCATAGTAAAAGAGAAAGAGATGTGAAGATGGATATAGAGATAGATATGGATAGAAAGTGATAGAGAGATTAAGACAAATGGAGTGAATAAGTGAGATTTAGAAATCTAATGAGCTATAAATATACATGAAGATAGATCTATAGGGAAATAGAGATAGAGGGGACAAGAGAGAGAGAGAGAAAGGAGGTGAGAGAGGCAAGTAATAAATATGTATAGGTAGGATAAGGTAAATGAGGGAGATAAATAGAGAGAAGAGATATTAGTAGAGAGATATAGAAATAAGGAGTGACAAGGATGGAGTGGGAGAGGGATAGGAATAGAAAGATGGAGACATATGCAGAGATGGATGTAACTTTGGAATTTATTTATCTAGATGGGATGAGAAAATAAGTGAGATAAGTAGAGAAGGAAGAGATAGATAAAAGATATTCATAGAAGTATAGATAGACAAGTGATAGATAAAGGAAGTGATAGGAAGAAAAAAAGGAGATTTTGTATGCAAAACTTGTGAGTATTTAAAGTTTTAAAAATGAAGGATTAACTTTAAATGATTATAATTAATTTTTGGTATATAATATAATAAAATTACCTTATCAATTTGATAGTCTCTGAATTAACTTTTCAATGCCTATAAAAGATTGAAATTTCGATAAGAAATGCAAAAGTTATGCCCATTTTACTAAAGTATACTTTTTATGTTGAGCAAAACGGATATCTGATTTGGTTTCCAAAATAGATATCCGATTTGAAAAAACATGACATCACAAATTGGATATCCATTAATATTAGATATTTGTTATTAACGGATATTCAATTTAGTTTGGTATTTCAAAACCAAATTCAAATTTTGGCCAACCCAAACAAAAAGTCAAAACGGATCTTGGCGTGTTTGGCAAAGTTTAAAACACATTTTTTTTCGCCATTGCCACTTTTTGGACCCCCATGATCTTGCACATGTAACCTAATTAACCACTTAATTTTAAAATTTAAATTTGAAATTCTATCCAAGATTGCAATTTTGAATTTGAGGTAGCTCTAAAATGATAAATTAAAAATTTAAGCACAGGAGGAGGCAAAGGAAGGTTCTGACAACTGAGGAGATTGCAACAAATAGGGAGAAGGAGGCAATGCATCAATGAGAGAGAAGATCAAGAATGAGACAAGGAGCTTCAAGTTCCATAATCATTTTAGAAGAGGAGAACATCAATGAGACCATAAATGCTAATGGAGGAAACATGATAGAACCATTTAATTCAGGTGCATCTTCTAATCCATTATTGGATACATGTATGTCTTCACAGCCCTATGTTTTTTCTCATGAAGAAATTGGTGATTTAGTAGAAGCAGGTTACTTATTAAATGAAATTCTAATTCAAAATTGAACCCCAAATGAAATTAGAAGTCAAGTTGAAAGTGAAATTGAAATCCAAATTGAAACCCCAAATGAAACTAGATCTCAACTTGAAACTGAAATTGAAACCTAATTTGAAACTCCAAATGAAATTGAAAATCCACCTACAACTAAAACCAATAATGTGTATGTAGACATGGAAACACCAATTGAAAATGAAACATGTTTGATGATAATCAAATGAATGAAAATTTTGAAATTAAAAGTGATGTACTAGACAACCTTCCTGGCTTGGTTTCATGGAGATAGATTAGGACACATGCAAATAGATTGTTTAGACATTTTTTTTATAATAAGAAATTTGGGTTTTAATGTCAATTAATGGTACAACTAATTAAAATGACTAAAATGCAAAAAGTGATGAAGAAGTTAGGCTTTTATGTCAAACCCAAGAAGAAGGAGTCTTTAAAACAAGTTGTATCGACTATTTCTAGCGCCTTTGATACAATTGGAAAGAAAAGTCATTCTAAAGATAAGAATGCAGTAGGACTGGCAATAACAACAACTTTAGTAAGCCAAACAACTTCTAATAAAAGAATGATGAGTAACATAAGTGGATATCTTAATATTCATCACAAGACTTTGTCAAGAGCTGTAAAAAGAAGAGTTAACTTTGAAAGTGATCCAGCAAACAAATTGTGGACTTTTAGTGGTAGACTACCAAGGTCTGATATGAAACTTACTGGTGAAGTCAAAAATTTGATCGAAAAATTCTGGCATGATAATACGAGAGTATCACCTAATGTTAGAGATGTTCTTAAATTAAGAGTTGGGTCAAAAATTCATGATCCACATCCAAAACACCTATTGGACATGACTCAAACTGAATTGTATAAAAAAAATTTGGATGATAAGGTGTTGACTATTAGCATTTGTCAAAGGTCTTTTGAAAAGTGTAAACCTTGGTATGTTCGAATTAACAAGGAAAGAGTCACATGTTGTTGCAAAACTCATGTTCAATTTCGCTACCATTATGATGTATTTTGATATATACGTGTTACCATGCGTAGTAATGGAATGTTCCAAGAATGTGGTATAAATATACCACCTGAAACTATAAAGGAGTTTATTTCAAGTTTGTTTTGCAACTCACTAAATGAACAAAATTTTCTTTTCAATGCATGTGATATATGTGACAATCTTGCATTGTTGGATGAATGTTTGCATGAAAATATTTCAAATGATTTTGGACAACAATTAATTGATGTTAAAAGATTTAAAACTATTGAGGATCCACTAAAGGATGGAAAGGTTGGAAAATGATGCGATCTAATCACTACAAAAGTTAGTGTTCATGCATTTATGAATGAATTCAAGAGTAACATCATACCTAAATATGTTAAACACACTCAAAATACTAGATGGATCGATGGTCAGTTTCGAATATGTAAGGATACATTTCCTATTGGTAGTATACTTTCGGTTGTTGAATTTGCAGAGAACTACATGCTTGCACCACAAGATGAGGTAAAATCACAATACTACAATTCAGTGCACGTATCAATTTTTGTCCATATTGTCTATAGGCATGCACTAGATAGTACACAAGAGGATCACAAAATTTTGAGAGAGTACCATTTCTATATGAGTGATAATAAATTACACTCATCTGAGTTTGTCCAGTTTTGCTTCAAGACCTTTTTTCAGAATTTGAGGGAGAGAGAAATTCAGATGACACAACATCTAATATGGTCTGATAATTGCACAGGGCAACTCAAGAATGCTAGAATGTTTTATTGGTTGAGTAGGATTCATAAAAAAACTAATATTGAACACATTTTGAGTTTTTTTGAGGCTGGACACAGGAAAGGAGAACATGAGGGTGCCGGTGCATGTGTTAAGAGAGCCCTTTGCAGAGAGCAACTCAAATTCGAGGAAAAGGCTAAATTTAAAAATGCAAGTGCAATTGTGGATTGGTGTAGTGCAAATTTATCCACAGGATCAAGTCAGAACTCTACAATTAGACATTTCTCCTGGCTAGTTAAAGAGGAGAATATCCTTCCAAGATATGATTGTGATACAATAAATGGGTCAGCTAGATGGCATTCATTTAAGAGTTCTAATTCTAACACTTGGACTATATGGACTAGAGAGCTTGCATGTTTTTGTCAATTTTGTGTTGCAGGTGAATGAGAAGAATGTGAGAATACGAAATGGGTCGAAGAATGGCAACACAAATCCTTAACACCTACTGAGACACAATATGAAGATGTTAGAAGAAATCAAGACCCCAATCATGCATTTGCATCAGAAGATTATGATTGTGTTTTAGACCTCATACAACCTGGTAATTTAATTCAATTTATTGTTTATAACTTTAAATTATATATTTTTATGTATTGTCATATAATTTATGATTACATATTTTAATTATAAATTCTAAAAAGTTTTATTTCTACACATTGTACTTAAATTTGTTTTATAGGACATGTGTATGCTGTTGTTGCACTTGAGGATAATGATGAGCAGGTTCAGTATTGGCTAGCTAGATGTATAGAACCTAAGAAAAAGTTGATATGTGATCAAGTAGATGATGATGGTTTTCAGTATCCAGTTGGGTTTGTTGTGGTGGTTGGTACATGGCTATGCAAATACTTAATAAGAAGGAATGACTTACTAGCTTATGAAGACTACCAATCAGAAAAGAAGATTATACACTATTCTCATTTGGTGGTGGCAACAAACATCAAATTAGAAAGATACAAAGGTAGACCTACTAATAAGTTATTGTGGACACTTTCAGTAGAAGAGCATGAGGCAATCATAAACGCATTGCAGAAGAGAGATGATGCAGATGGTACATTAGGTTGAATCAAATTTATATGCATGTAAGTTTGTGTTACTTGTGTGAACTCTTTTATATTTAATCATGATAATTGTTTTTCTTTGTCCCTTTAACATTTTATTTATCTACATTTGATACAATTTTGGTTTCATAAACAACATTGTATTAGTTATCTTCTTCTTAATGTTATTTTGTGAAGATTGTAATTGTGTTACAATTGAATTCTAATTTTTTATGATATATTTATTTTATTGTAATCTCTTCATAGATTAATTATAAGTTCAAAGATAGAATTATGTCTTAAATATGACCTGACTCTATATTTATCATTGAATGACAAATCTATATTTATAGTGTACTTTTTTATTTTAGTACCATGAAGTCCATGCTTTTCATACCACTACTATCCACACTAATAAACCATCAATACACTAGTAAAGCAGTGTGGTCAACTTAAGAGGAAAGTCGATACTATGTTTGTAGCTTCCTAATAATTTGGTTACCCTTAGTTCCATCAATCTATTGGATTCCTCTATGAGATTCATTTATAATTAATAATCCTTTTATATAATCATGATAATCATGATTCCTGTATGAGATTCATTTATAATTAATAAGTTGATACTTGTGTGAACTCTTTTAAATATTTAATCATGATAATTGTTTTAACATTGTATTTGTCTACATTTGATACAATTTTGGTTTCATAAACAATACTGTATTAGTTATCTTATTCTTAATGTTATTTTGTGCACATTGAATTATAAACTGTTGCACTATAAGATGATCAATCATAATGTTAATATATAAAGTCATAAATAGATCACATAACAAGTCATAAATAAAAAGTCCTCTATACAATCACATAACAATTCCTGATGACATAATAACAAGTCTTGAAATAACAATTTATTAAGGAAATGACATTAAAACAAGTCCAAATAACATAATAATAAAACAAGCTATCAAATATATAATCACTAGAGTGTGCCAAATCACATAACATGACCTGATATCATAATAGCAAGGAAATGAAATAATAAAAAGTCCTATATATAATCACATAACACATAACAACAAGTCCTATATATAATCACATAATAACAAGTCTCGTGATAACATAACAAGTGTCACCATAAAAAGTACACAATACAATAACATGACATGATCTAAAATATACAATCTAAGAACTCCCGTGCATCTCATCTGCAGTCCTCTTCCCTCCACGTGAAGGTGGCTGAGATGAATCATCCTGTTGCATGTGGTCTTGAGATGCACCATCCTGTGTCTGTGCAATATCAGTGTCTCCACCCTCCTGTGCAGTATCAGTGACTACAACAAATGTAAAGCATGAATCAAAATTGTATATATACATAAATTATAAAGTATATATATATAGACTACAAGATTATCACAGAAAAGTATACATGTGATGCAGGCAAAGTAACTGATGGTCGAAGGCATACATGTGATGCACCATCAAACAATCCAGAAGCCTACAATTGCAAAAAATAATGAACATGAATCAAAGTTGTACTTAAATTAGTAAGCATGTAAACACTTCAAATTAATGGATGAAAAACATACTAGTGGTATATGAGGCTGAGCCTCAGTGGTCCATGGGTCACGTGAAGAACTACCCACCTCAGTGCTACATGAAGCACCCTACAAAATTGAAAAAACGTATCATATGTAAATCATTACATTAAAAAATTTATTGTTTATTTTAAATTTACATATCAATACAATGTATCTAGATGAAAGTGCATACTATAAATGGGGCACCAACATCTCTAGGTATTGAGGTAACATGCTGTCAGTTCCTCAATGATGTGGTATGATCCATCCTCTGTTCAGAAAAAATTGACTCATGTTATGGTTCATATGTGTATATATAAGAAATTTAATATTGCACTGTAAATTATACAAATAAATTTGTACCTCTATAGGCTGATCATATGGGGTCATAAGGGGCCACACATGTGTTAGAAGACCATATGACCCCTTAGGACACCATATGACCCATGAGGACATCATAGTGTACTAAGGAGTCACATGGTGTCATAAGGAATCATGTTGTGTACTAGGATGTTAAAAGGTGTCATATGGGGTCATAAGGGGCAACACATATGCTATAACACCATATGATCCATTAGGGCACCATATGACCTATTAGGCCATCATATTTTCCTAAGGGGTCATAAGGTGTCCTAAGGAGTCATATGGTGTCCTAAGGAGTCATATAGGGTCCTAAGGGTCCACACATGTGTTAGAACACCATATGACCCCATAGGAGACCATATGGACATCAAATGGTCCTAAGGGGTCATATGGTGTTGTGAGCGGTCATATGGTGTCCTAAGGGGTCATATGGTGTTGTTATAGGACATATGGGGTCCTAAGGGGCCACACATGTGTTAGAAGACCACATGACCCATTAAAACATAATATTGTCCTAAGGGGGCATATGGTGTCATAAGGGATCGTGTCTAGTACTGGGATGTTAAAAGGGGTCATATGGTATCGTTAGGAGTCATATGAGGTCCTAAGGGGCCACACATGTGTAATAAGACCATGTGACCCCTTAGGATACCATATGACCCATTAGGACATCATATTGTCCTAATGGGTCATATGGTGTCGTAAGGGGTCATGTCAAGTACTAGGATCTTCAAAGGAGTCACATGGTGTCCTAAGGGGTCATATGGTGTTCCAAGGGGTAATATGGTGTCATTGGGAGTCATATGGGATCCTAAGGGGGGCATACATGTGTTAGAAGACCATATGACCCCTTAGGACACCATCTAACCCATCAGGACATTATATTGTCCTAGGGGGTCATATGGTGTCCTAAGGGGTCATTTGGGGTCATTAGGGGTTATATGGGGTTGTAAGGGGCCACACATCTGTTAGAACATCTGTGAGGGGTCATCAGGGTTCCCAAGGGGCCACACATGTGTTAGAAGACCATATGACTCATTAAGACACCATATGACCCCTTAGGACACCATATGACCCATTAGGACATCATATTATCCTAAGGGGCCATATGGTGTCATAACGGGTCATGTCGAGTACTAGGATGTTAAAAGGGGTCATATGGTATCCTAAGGGATCATATGGTGTCCTAAGGGGTCATATGGTGTCGTTAGGGGTCCTAAGGAGCCACAGATATGTTAGAACACCATATGACCCCTTAGGACAACATATGACCCATTAGGACATCAGATTGTCATAAGGGGTCATATGTAAGAGGCCGCACATATGTTAGAACACCATATGGACATCATATGGTCCTAAGAGATCATATTGTATCATGAGGAGTCATATGATGTCCTAAGGGGTCATATGGTACGGTTAGGGGTCATATGGGGTCTTGATGGGCTACAGATGTATTAGAAGACTATATGACCCCTTAGGACACCAGATGAACCCTTAGGACACCATATGACCCCTTTAGACACCATATGACCCATTAGAACATCATATTATTGTAAGTTTTCATATGGTGTCATAAGGGGTCATGTTATGTAGTAGGATGTTAAAAGGGGTCATATGATATCCTAAAGGGTCATATGTTGCCTTGAGGGATCATATGGTGTTGTTAGGGTTCATATGGGGTCCTAATGGGGCACAAATGTTATAGAACACCATATGAATCCTTAGGACGGCGTCTTCCTCCCTCTCTCTCTCTCTCTCTCTCTCTCTCTCTCCCACACAATAACCCTCTCTTTCTCCAACCTCTCTTTGCCTCTCCCTTTGTTGATACTTACCCCTCTCTACTCTCCTCCTACACCCTAATTATCCTCATCTCTCTCTCTCTCTCTCTCTCTCTCTCTCTCTCTCTCTCTCTCTCTCTCTCTTCCACCAAATAACCCTCTCTTTCTCTAACCTCTTTTTCCCTCTCCCTTTGTTGATACTTCCCTCTTCCCCCTACCCCCTCTTTCTCTTTGTCTCTCCATGTCTCTCTCTCCATGTCTCTCTCCATCTCTCCCACTTACAGTCTCTATCGCTCTCCCATATCTCCCCCCTCCCCCTTCCTCCTTAGCAATAAAATTCATAGGGGAAAGATACTCCACACACCTCATCAAGAACTAAGATCCAAATATAGATAACACAAAAACGTATAAATTAGAAAGATAATCAAGATCCATTACCAATAGGGAGAGAGATCTACACATAGATTAAAATAGAGCTAGATAGGGAGATACAAATAAAGAGAGGATCATAAGGATAAAGAGAGGTAGAGGAGATACATATATAGAGAGGGAGAGCAAGAGATTTATAAAGATAAAGATTCAAATAAGGAGAGATATAAGGGTCAAGAGTGATGAAGAGATAAAGAGAGGGAGAGATAGAAGGAGAAATAGAGAGAGATAGACACACTTAGAAAATAGATAGATACATAAATAGAGACATATATTAAAGACTATGAATAGAGAGGGAGAAAAAATAAAGGAAAAGGATGGATAGAAAGAGATAAACATATCTAGAGATTGAAAAGGAGAGAGGAAGATATATATGAAAATGAAGATAAAGGGAGAGGGAGATGAATGGATATATAGAAAGAGAGAGGCAAAGACAAAGATAAATATATAAAGAGATAGAGAAAAATGGATAGAGAGGGGTAAAGAGAGTGAGATACAAAAAGGAAGAGATAGAGAGATATAAAGGAAGAGGAATATCAATAGAGAGTGATAAAGAGAGATAGATAAATTATAGATAGGGATAGATAGAGAGGGGGAGAGAAAGAGGGAGATATAGAGAGATATATAGGGGCTATAGAGAAGGATGGAGGAAGAGAGCCAAAGATATATAAAGAGGGAGTAAATAAAGATATAAAGGTAGAGAAAGGGAAATATACTTAGAGATGGTGATAGAGGAAGAGAGGGAGAGGTAGATTAATCATGTATAGAGGTATATATATAAATATAGAGGGATGTGTAGAAAGAGAGATTCATAGTAAAAGAGACAGAGATGTGAAGATGGATATAGAGATAGATATGGATAGAAAGTGATAGAGAGATTAAGACAAATGGAGTGAATAAGTGAGATTTAGAAATCTAATGAGCTATAAATATACATGAAGATAGATCTATAGGGAAATAGAGATAGAGGGGACAAGAGAGAGAGAGAGAAAGGAGGTGAGAGAGGCAAGTAATAAATATGTATAGGTAGGATAAGGTAAATGAGAGAGATAAATAGAGAGAAGAGAGATTAGTAGAGAGATATAGAAATAAGGAGTGACAAGGATGGAGTGGGAGAGGGATAGGAATAGAAAGATGGAGACATATGCAGAGATGGATGTAACTTTGGAATTTATTTATCTAGATGGGATGAGAAAATAAGTGAGATAAGTAGAGAAGGAAGAGATAGATAAAAGATATTCATAGAAGTATAGATAGACAAGTGATAGATAAAGGAAGTGATAGGAAGAAAAAAAGGAGATTTTGTATGCAAAACTTGTGAGTATTTAAAGTTTTAAAAATCAAGGATTAACTTTAAATGATTATAATTAATTTTTGGTATATAATATAATAAAATTACCTTATCAATTTGATAGTCTCTGAATTAACTTTTCAATGCCTATAAAAGATTGAAATTTTGATAAGAAATGCAAAAGTTATGCCCATTTTACTAAAGTATACTTTTTATGTTGAGCAAAACGGATATCCGATTTGGTTTCCAAAATAGATATCCGATTTGAAAAAACATGACATCACAAATTGGATATCCATTAATATTAGATATTCGTTATTAACGGATATTCAATTTAGTTTGGTATTACAAAACCAAATTCAAATTTTGGCCAACCCAAACAAAAAGTCAAAACGGATCTTGGCGTGTTTGGCAAAGTTTAAAACACGTTTTTTTTCGCCATTGCCACTTTTTGGACCCCCATGATCTTGCACATGTAACCTAATCAACCACTTAATTTTAATATTTAAATTTGAAATTGTATCCAAGATTGCAATTTTGAATTTGAGGTAGCTCTAAAATGATAAATTAAAAATTTAAGCACAGGAAGAGGCAAAGGAAGGTTCTGACAACTGAGGAGATTGCAACAAATAGGGAGAAGGAGGCAATGCATCAATGAGAGAGAAGATCAAGAATGAGACAAGGAGCTTCAAGTTCCATAATCATTTTAGAAGAGGAGAACATCAATGAGACCATAAATGCTAATGGAGGAAACATGATAGAACCATTTAATTCAGGTGCATCTTCTAATCCATTATTGGATACATGTATGTCTTCACAGCCCTATGTTTTTTCTCATGAAGAAATTGGTGATTTAGTAGAAGCAGGTTACTTATTAAATGAAATTCTAATTCAAAATTGAACCCCAAATGAAATTAGAAGTCAAGTTGAAAGTGAAATTGAAATCCAAATTGAAACCCCAAATGAAACTAGATCTCAACTTGAAACTGAAATTGAAACCTAATTTGAAACTCCAAATGAAATTGAAAATCCACCTACAACTAAAACCAATAATGTGTATGTAGACATGGAAACACCAATTGAAAATGAAACATGTTTGATGATAATCAAATGAATGAAAATTTTGAAATTAAAAGTGATGTACTAGACAACCTTCCTGGCTTGGTTTCATGGAGATAGATTAGGACACATGCAAATAGATTGTTTAGACATTTTTTTTATAATAAGAAATTTGGGTTTTAATGTCAATTAATGGTACAACTAATTAAAATGACTAAAATGCAAAAAGTGATGAAGAAGTTAGGCTTTTATGTCAAACCCAAGAAGAAGGAGGAGTCTTTAAAACAAGTTGTATCGACTGTTTCTAGCGCCTTTGATACAATTGGAAAGAAAAGTCATTCTAAAGATAAAAATGCAGTAGGACTGGCAATAACAACAACTTTAGTAAGCCAAACAACTTCTAATAAAAGAATGATGAGTAACATAAGTGGATATCTTAATATTCATCACAAGACTTTGTCAAGAGCTGTAAAAAGAAGAGTTAACTTTGAAAGTGATCTAGCAAACAAATTGTGGACTTTTAGTGGTAGACTACCAAGGTCTTATATGAAACTTACTGGTGAAGTCAAAAATTTGATCGAAAAATTCTGGCACGATAATACGAGTGTATCACCTAATGTTAGAGATGTTCTTAAATTAAGAGTTGGGTCAAAAATTCATGATCCACATCCAAAACACCTATTGGACATGACTCAAACTGAATTGTATAAAAAAAATTTGGATGATAAGGTGTTGACTATTAGCATTTGTCAAAGGTCTTTTGAAAAGTGTAAACCTTGGTATGTTCGAATTAACAAGGAAAGAGTCACATGTTGTTGCAAAACTCATGTTCAATTTCGCTACCATTATGATGTATTTTGATATATACATGTTACCATGCATAGTAATGGAATGTTCCAAGAATGTGGTATAAATATACCACCTGAAACTATAAAGGAGTTTATTTCAAGTTTGTTTTGCAACCCACTAAATGAACAAAATTTTCTTTTCAATACATGTGTTTCTAGTGTATGTGATATATGTGACAATCTTGCATTGTTGGATGAATGTTTGCATGAAAATATTTCAAATGATTTTGGACAACAATTAATTGATGTTAAAAGATTTAAAACTATTGAGGATCCAATCACTACAAAAGTTAGTGTTCATGCATTTATGAATGAATTCAAGAGTAACATCATACCTAAATATGTTAAACACACTCAAAATACTAGATGGATCGATGGTCAGTTTCGAATATGTAAGGATACATTTCCTATTGGTAGTATACTTTCGGTTGTTGAATTTGCAGAGAACTACACGCTTGCACCACAAGATGAGGTAAAATCACAATACTACAATTCAGTGCACGTATCAATTTTTGTCCATATTGTCTATAGGCATGCACTAGATAGTACACAAGAGGATCACAAAATTTTGAGAGAGTACCATTTCTATATGAGTGATAATAAATTACACTCATCTGAGTTTGTCCAGTTTTGCTTCAAGACCTTTTTTCAGAATTTGAGGGAGAGAGAAATTCAGATGACACAACATCTAATATGGTCTGATAATTGCACAGGGCAACTCAAGAATGCTAGAATGTTTTATTGGTTGAGTAGGATTCATAAAAAAACTAATATTGAACACATTTTGAGTTTTTTTGAGGCTGGACACAGGAAAGGAGAACATGAGGGTGCCGGTGCATGTGTTAAGAGAGCCCTTTGCAGAGAGCAACTCAAATTCGAGGAAAAGGCTAAATTTAAAAATGCAAGTGCAATTGTGGATTGGTGTAGTGCAAATTTATCCACAGGATCAAGTCAGAACTCTACAATTAGACATTTCTCCTGGCTAGTTAAAGAGGAGAATATCCTTCCAAGATATGATTGTGATACAATAAATGGGTCAGCTAGATGACATTCATTTAAGAGTTCTAATTCTAACACTTGGACTATATGGACTAGAGAGCTTGCATGTTTTTGTCAATTTTGTGTTGCAGGTGAATGAGAAGAATGTGAGAATACGAAATGGGTCAAAGAATGGCAACACAAATCCTTAACACCTACTGAGACACAATATGAAGATGTTAGAAGAAATCAAGACCCCAATCATGCATTTGCATCAGAAGATTATGATTGTGTTTTAGACCTCATACAACCTGGTAATTTAATTCAATTTATTGTTTATAACTTTAAATTATATATTTTTATGTATTGTCATATAATTTATGATTACATATTTTAATTATAAATTCTAAAAAGTTTTATTTCTACACATTGTACTTAAATTTGTTTTATAGGACATGTGTATGCTGTTGTTGCACTTGAGGATAATGATGAGCAGGTTCAGTATTGGCTAGCTAGATGTATAGAACCTAAGAAAAAGTTGATATGTGATCAAGTAGATGATGATGGTTTTCAGTATCCAGTTGGGTTTGTTGTGGTGGTTGGTACATGGCTATGCAAATACTTAATAAGAAGGAATGACTTACTAGCTTATGAAGACTACCAATCAGAAAAGAAGATTATACACTATTCTCATTTGGTGGTGGCAACAAACATCAAATTAGAAAGATACAAAGGTAGACCTACTAATAAGTTATTGTGGACACTTTCAGTAGAAGAGCATGAGGCAATCATAAACGCATTGCAGAAGAGAGATGATGCAGATGGTACATTAGGTTGAATCAAATTTATATGCATGTAAGTTTGTGTTACTTGTGTGAACTCTTTTATATTTAATCATGATAATTGTTTTTCTTTGTCCCTTTAACATTTTATTTATCTACATTTGATACAATTTTGGTTTCATAAACAACATTGTATTAGTTATCTTCTTCTTAATGTTATTTTGTGAAGATTGTAATTGTGTTACAATTGAATTCTAATTTTTTATGATATATTTATTTTATTGTAATCTCTTCATAGATTAATTATAAGTTCAAAGATAGAATTATGTCTTAAATATGACCTGACTCTATATTTATCATTGAATGACAAATCTATATTTATAGTGTACTTTTTTATTTTAGTACCATGAAGTCCATGCTTTTCATACCACTACTATCCACACTAATAAACCATCAATACACTAGTAAAGCAGTGTGGTCAACTTAAGAGGAAAGTCGATACTATGTTTGTAGCTTCCTAATAATTTGGTTACCCTTAGTTCCATCAATCTATTGGATTCCTCTATGAGATTCATTTATAATTAATAATCCTTTTATATAATCATGATAATCATGATTCCTGTATGAGATTCATTTATAATTAATAAGTTGATACTTGTGTGAACTCTTTTAAATATTTAATCATGATAATTGTTTTAACATTGTATTTGTCTACATTTGATACAATTTTGGTTTCATAAACAATACTGTATTAGTTATCTTATTCTTAATGTTATTTTGTGCACATTGAATTATAAACTGTTGCACTATAAGATGATCAATCATAATGTTAATATATAAAGTCATAAATAGATCACATAACAAGTCATAAATAAAAAGTCCTCTATACAATCACATAACAATTCCTGATGACATAATAACAAGTCTTGAAATAACAATTTAATAAGGAAATGACATTAAAACAAGTCCAAATAACATAATAACAAAACAATCTATCAAATATATAATCACTAGAGTGTGCCAAATCACATAACATGACCTGATATCATAATAGCAAGGAAATGAAATAATAAAAAGTCCTATATATAATCACATAACACATAACAACAAGTCCTATATATAATCACATAATAACAAGTCTCGTGATAACATAACAAGTGTCACCATAAAAAGTACACAATACAATAACATGACATGATCTAAAATATACAATCTAAGAACTCCCGTGCATCTCATCTGCAGTCCTCTTCCCTCCACGTGAAGGTGGCTGAGATGAATCATCTTGTTGCATGTGGTCTTGAGATGCACCATCCTGTGTCTGTGCAATATCAGTGTCTCCACCCTCCTGTGCAGTATTAGTGACTCCACCCTCTTGTGCAGCATCAGTGTCTGCACCCTCCTGTACATTATTAAAAGATTTTACATGAGAAGAAGTTACTTGCATAATTCACTTATAAAGTAATTAAATACTAAAAAATTTAAAATAAATTACCATACGACCGTGCTCTACAATGCCCTCACTGGTACGTGGAGGTCCACTATCATGAACAAGAAAAGTGGTTGTAGCCAAGTCCTACAAAAAAAAACATTGTACATCAATTTTGATAATCCCTATAAAAGCCAAGTCCACAGTATAAACAAATTAGAAAATATTTTTGTAATCATCATGCCTCAAATGATAATGTCGATGGTTGCATCTGGCTCAACCCCACAGCCGTACCAATATTGGTAGTGGTGTGGACCTGAACAACAAATGTAAAGCATGAATCAAAATTGTATATATACATAAATTATAAAGTATATATATATAGACTACAAGATTATCACAGAAAAGTATACATGTGATGCAGGCAAAGTAACTGATGGTCGAAGGCGTACATGTGATGCACCATCAAACAATCCAGAAGCCTACAATTGCAAAAAATAACGAACATGAATCAAAGTTGTACTTAAATTAGTAAGCATGTAAACACTTCAAATTAATGGATGAAAAACATACTAGTGGTATATGAGGCTGAGCCTCAGTGGTCCATGGGTCACGTGAAGAACTACCCACCTCAGTGCTACATGAAGCACCCTACAAAATTGAAAAAACATATCATATGTAAATCATTACATTAAAAAATTTATTGTTTATTTGAAATTTACATATCAATACAATGTATCTAGATGAAAGTGCATACTGTAAATGGGGCACCAACATCTCTAGGTATTGAGGTAACATGTTGTCAGTTCCTCAATGATGTGGTATGATCCATCCTCTGTTCAGAAAAAATTGACTCATGTTATGGTTCATATGTGTATATATAAGGAATTTAATATTGCACTGTAAATTATACAAATAAATTTGTACCTCTATAGGCTAATCATCGTCTGCCCATAGGAGATCAACATGCGAAGAGATGACATCAACATGTGCAACCTCCTCGATATCATCATAACCACCATGGGCATCATCAACATCATCAAAATCACCATCTCCTCTAGGGGTAGCCTCACTCTATGGACCCCTACATACATCCCCACAGCTCGTGCAAACATGTGCTAAGCAGGGGGCAGCCCTCACCTCCTGCAACTACTATACCAAATTGCCCGATAGGGCACTCAATGAACCTAGAGCAGAATCCACTGCTCGATGATGGGCAGGTGCTGGAACAATTGGTGATGGAAGAGGAACCAATGGATCATCGCGCACATGGTTTCTAACCCTATCACTCAATTTTGCTCCTAGCCTATCCTGGGGCATGCCTCTCCCAACCCCGTGAAAGGATCTAATATCAAAGTAATTGGGCTTTTTGGCCAATTAAAATTCTGCCCATAATTTCTTCAAAAAATACATCGGGAACTCATGATTGGAGTGTGGTGGATGGTCAAAGACCATCCACCATCGCTCCCAAAAGTGGGTAGCAATGCCCGGGTTCCTACACCATCGAATAGAGATCCGTGGCTTCTTTGGATCTATCTCTTCACCCGTCTTAGGGTTCACAAAATATTTTTTCGAATCTTTCTTTGTTATTTTGAAGTCATTAACTTGTTTGTATGTGAGGCCATCAGCATAAAATGCATGCAATCCCTCACGCCAACTACAATAGCTATCTAGCTTGCTATCTAATGCCTACATAGACTGTACAATGTCTTGCATACTATCTACAAGGTGTAACAACTAAGGAGGTGGATGAGGCTCATGCCTAATAGTATGAATATCTCTAATCAAAGCATCGATATTTGTCCTAATTGTTTGTCTCAATTGATCGAGTGGAGGTGGAGGTGGAGGTGGTACTAGACCTAATAGCTCATCTATCTCAAACTCATCCATCATGTGAAAATAATTTGCATATATATACAAACATGAAAATTTACAATTACAACTACAATTACAAACATGAAAATTTACAAACTTGAAAATTTACAATTACAATTACATTGAACATGAAAATTTACAATTACAAACTATTTAATTTACATTTCACCTTCCAAAAAAACTTATAATTAAATACAATTTAGCAACTTAAATATAAAAAAAGGAAACTCACATATAGATCTATAATATTATTAATAGGTGGGTAATAATAAGCATCATTTAAGAAATAATATCCACTTAAATCAAAGTATAAGAAGAATTCTACAAAATAAAACATCATAATGCCCATGCAACTCAAACAATACTTTTTAACATCTAAAGATGAATTAACTTATAAGTTCCATCAAAATCATAAAAACAATCATAAGTTATATCTATGAACTTGTCAATACACGTACTACTTTGTTGTGTTCTTTTCTAGAGTCATTGGATGATTTAGTGATCGCAACTAGTAGTACTACACTAAGTTGAAGCTTGAATAAATGACCATTTTTTGTGATTTCACATTCTAGTCATTTACTTGGACATCTTGGCACTTGAAAATGACCGTCTTACATGAGATGAATTTGTTTGATATGTTTTATATGTATTGATTTTATTGATCTTTTAAGGTTTTATTTGAGGAGGTATCATAGGTTTCTCGATTCATCCTTTTGTGGTAAAATTAGAAAGGGATAACTATGATTCTTTTGTAAAATGGTATCTTGATAAGTTTTAAGGTGGTGTAATCATTTTCCTTTTATGTATGGAGTCATACCTAAACTAGAAACACTAGAAATTATATAATCTTGGTGTAACATCATTGACCATGTAGGAGTGATTTGATCTAACTTATCAAGATCATGATTCTATGTGTATTGCATTGGATATTGATTTCCCCCACACACTTTGGAATAGACTTTAGGAGATCCATAGAGACCCTCATATCTCTCCATTCCTAGAGGATCCTATTTTAGATTGTTTCATTCCATTTGTACTAGATGAAGATCACATACCCTTCGATGGTGATACTTAAGAGGAAATTTATTATATCTGATTAAATAATTTATTTACTAAAGATCAAATTTTATTTACATATTAAATAATTTTCAAAATATATTTTAATTATGTACATCAATTATATCAATTAGAATAAACATTTGGTAATGAAATACAAGCAATTATCATAAAAAAATTAGAATCAATTCATTCTAAATGTAAAATGATACATACACATATAAATATAAAATCAATTTTTTAATTTAATATATACTTGGAAAAATAAATTTATATAGACATGTAAATTTTTAAGTAATTTAGTGGGGTTTATATAATGAAACCTATCCAAGAAAATTTGTCATATATTAGAATACATAACTCATCTAAATTAGATTATTTGGGATAACTATGATTCTTTTGTAAAATGGTTTCTCTATTGATTATTTGGTTGCAATTATTAATCTAAATATTAGATCATTAATAAAAAATAATATATAATATAATTTGTAAATATTTAATTAATATTATTATTAGAAATATATTATTATTATGTATATTATTAATGTTGTTTTATATATAATAAATTAATAATAATTAAAACTATTGAATGCATACTTAAATGATTGAAACTAATTCTTTTCCAAGATTCTAATTACATATAAAAGAAAACTACTGAGTGACGAGGGTAATTGACAAGCCTATAATTAGGTATTGCGATTTGAATTTACTCAAACATATCAAATCTAACGGGATTGATAGGACAAATTAATCACTTCAAAATTTGAAAATCCAATTCAATTGAATAGTTTGGTATGCATCTAGCTCGACATATTTTTCCTTTTGTTATTAATAAAAACAATAAAACCATTTTAGTTATGGATATTTCCATGTTAACCTTGTCTACAACACTTATAATGCATATCTCACAATTTTTAGTTTGAAAATTAAATGTAATGGCCAATAATACTTACTACAACTTATGGGGCATTGGGGTTCTTTCAAGTGTGTTTTATGTAAGGAAATTAGTGAGATTATGATCATCCTTTTGTGCAATGTGAATTTGCAAAAACAATATGGAATTCATTTTTGCAAAGATGGGGTATTGAATGGACGATGCCACACAATCTCCCTAATATTTTGGACTATTTGAAATTTAATATGTCTAGTCCTATCTTGTGGTTCATTTAGAATTAAACTCCTATCATCATCATTTGGCCTATCTAGCTAGAAAGGAACATGCGAGTTTTCAAGGATAAGGAAAGAGTAGTTAGTACAATATGGGATCTAGTGGAGAGGTCTCTCTAGTCAAACTTGGTAGTGTTCATATTAAGATGATTAGGAAGTAAAGAGGAAGAGATGGCTTGGGTGGATGCTTGGCTGAATTTTAGGTGGCATGGTGGGCCAACAATAGAGGTTGATTAGGTGACCAATCTAGGTGTGGGGCAGAAGGATAAAGATGGGTTTTTTGATGTGAAGCAATTATAAAAGGAACATTAATCCATGGTGTCCAACTCAATTGCTTAGGACATGAAAACGTTAAAATTTTTGACACTAAATATAGCCACCAACGAATGCTTAAGGTGGTTGATAACATAAATGTTTAGGGTTTTAATTAAAGATTATAATTTAGGGTTTAGGGTTTAGGGTTTAGGTTTAATCAACCAAGATAGTCAAATTTCTCCTAGGACTTGTTTGTTTTTTTCTATTTAGGGTTTAGTGTTTTTTTTTCTGTTCAGGGTTTATTGTCTGTTTTTTATGTCTAATGTTTATTGTTCATTTACGTTTTTGTTTTTTGTTTTTTTCCTATGGCTTTTACTATTCATGTTTTTTGTAATATTTGAAAACTAAAAACTATTTTAAACATGAAATCAAATAAAATAAAAGATGATTTTCGAACTTTAAAACATAAAAATAAAAAAATAACAATACATTAACATTTTTTTATGAAAAACAATAAAAATAAATAAAATAGAATATAAAAAATAAAACTAAATACCTGGAAGGAGGTAAAACTGGTCTAGGGGGTCAACTGGGTTGAAAAAAATGGGTACTCGTGCTCCTCAGAAATGCCTACCCATTTTTCAAACAGTAAAAATGATAGAAAATGGTTTAAAAAAAAAATTAAATACATTTTAAAAATGGATGCCCATTTTTTTCAAATCGAGCGCCCGATTTGAAATAAATGGGCACCCGTTTAGCTTCGGGCACCCATTGCTAAATGGGTGCCCGTTTCTTTATGGCTTGGGCACCCGAAGCTAAACGGGTGCCCGATTTGTAAAAATCGGGCACCCGTTTCTAGTGGGTTCATTTCCCAACCCGCAGACTTTCGCGGGATTTGGACCCAACTTTGTGCGTTTACCCATTTCATCCTCTTTTCAGGACATCACCCTTCATGTTGATGATTTTTTTAAATCTAAATTTGATGAAATGAAAAGGGCTCATTAAGAAAATTGTCAAATTTCTACCGATATAAGATTTTCCTTATTTTGAATTTAATAGATAATTATTATTGATTTTCTACATGCACTATGTGTAAATTCCTAATTGATAGGCTAATTGAAAATCATCTATAAATTTTAAACAATTTCACATTTTTTGAATCTAAAAGATGCCTCACACTTTATGCTTCACAAACTATAGGTTTTAAAAAATGAATTTCATAAATGTTTGAACAAGTTAGGGTGGCTAGACAATTACTTTTTAATAATTTTAAATATTTATACTTATAAATTCATAACTAATTATTTACTTACTAAAAAAATACAAAAATCCCCCGTGTCATCTACTTATATTGAAACATTTGTTTATAAAAAATTCTAGTACTTAGATTGGTTGAATAGACATGTTCTTTTTAGTTTCTTTCTTCAAAAAGTTTTAGTACTACTACATTGAATTTCAAATTTTCACAAAATAAATTTACAGTTTTCCAAAAAATAACTAGTAGCCTGCAAATTACATTTAATTTTCTACAATTTCTACTCCTACATATTTTCTAAATTATGCTAATAACCTACTGAAATTTTATGTGAATTTTCTTAACTCTATTTTCTGAAATTTTTGTTGCCACTTAGAGGCCTAGCTTGGCCCATCATGATCCTATGCTAACCCTTATGCTAATCCATTGTGGGCTACTAGGGAATGTAATAGAACTATGAGCTTGTTAAAATTTTGGACTTATTGAGGAATTGATATTAGCAATGACAATGGTTTCTAGAACCATTGACTAGACATAAAATGGCCATTTATCTATTATTTTCCAGAATTAAACTAGGAGTACCCATTTACAGACCAAACTCAAAGACTATGTATATTGAAGGATAATTTATTAGAAAATTATAACATAGATGAATCCAACTATTTCTCACCAATTGATCTAAGGTAGTGCATTTTTATTCTATTAAAATGGTAATTCTTACTAGATTGAGCATTTACCCTTTATAGTAATTCCAATACATGTAAACTAGATCTAAATCTTAGATTTATTTACAATAATGGCATTGTGACCTTTCAACCAACACAAATTGGAGGGAAAATAGTACTAGACATATTCCTTAAGGTTTTGAACTTTAGCATTATATTTATTAAAACAAGCCTCACCAAGCTCAATAATAGCTAAATATAAATTTGAGGATGCTTAATTTCTCTCTATAAGAGCTTATTTTCATACTTATGTGCATAAAAATAAGATTTATAGGTTGCCCCCTAATCAAAAGAAACACAAACTCAATCTTCTAAACAAAACAAATAAATCTTGTAACAATCAATAGAAGAGGATTATGACCCAAGAAAACTTGAAGAAATTATAATATATTTCTATTTTTGTAGTGAACATGTCAGTTCTTTTATGCAAGTGTGGAGATTACATCTCCCAAGGTTTAAAAATGATATTTTTTTAGTTCTTGTGCTTCAAATTCTAATATTTGTATGCAATTAAAAAAATTAAGTAGAGAAAGCTATTGAAGAAGAATTCAAAGATAATCCATGGAAATGAACACAAAATTTAATAAATACAATTTTAAGTTTGTTAAACAATGTGAAGGCTCCAAAAAGAGGTGAAACTCTTAAGCTAATTAGATTGTCGGTGACTCATTATTTGAATATTCTTAATTAAAAATTTAACTTTTTTTTAATTGCATATATCAATTTTAAATATCTTGCTCATCTAAGCTTCAACATGATATCAATACAAGCTCCTTACAACAAAACACACTAGAAATCACCAATTGAAGATCAAGAGGTGCTACTCAGAAATCCACTTTTATCTAGAAACTAACTCCACATTAGATGCCAACTATGGAAGACCAAGTGTCACAACTTAGAATTCCTCTTTAGATGTCCCTATGGAGAATTGAACTTGAGTCTCAACAATGAAAATTCAACATTTTAATAAATTAAGTTCAACACCTTGGACTAAATTTCACATTTCAACTTTGCAAAAGATACATATTGGATTCACGGACAAAAAATTCTATCTTATAATTTGTCAATATGTTCAAAAAGTAATAAGTGCTTAGAAAACTTCAATTTGTTAGTATTTTCCTGACAATAGTTACAAATAAATTACATATTTGAAAATTAGAAACAAAACCCTACTTTTCATACCTGTTTTTATAATATGTTGATAAATATATTGTCTAGAAGTATTTCTAATGCTTACCTCAACTCTAACAAACACTAATTTTCACAAAAGAAAGATACCGCTATTTTGGCCAAAAAGTGGGTCTATTATCTTGGACTTACCCACCACTTATTTTTTAAAGGAACTCAATATCTTAAGGGTTTGCAATGTACTATTACATGTCAAATAATGGAAATAGAGAGTTGGATGGATATTTTCATCTTATGCAACCATTACTACGATTGACCAAGCTATGATGTAACTTTGTTGATTTAAATTTGATAGAAAAAATAAATTGAATGTAACATACAGATATCGATTATTTATTCAATTTCTATTACATCATGATTCACTTCAATATAGAGATTCTATTCTGATCTGCATAAACAAGACAAAAAAAGTATTTTATAGAGATTGCAGCTTCTAAAACACAACAATTCACTACATCACAAATAAGAAAACTTCTAAACTGTAAAAAATGTAATACATGAAATTTTACCAAAATTACAAAAAAAAACATTAATTTAGAATCTCTCTTTAGAAATTCTAACTGCATTCTTGATATTACTAGTATCATCTTTATTTGCAAGCTTACATCACTATCCAAGAAACCCTCAATGTAGAATAATTTTAGCACATGTATGTATTTTACTATATTTTCCACCTTAATCATACATAAATTTTTGACCTTGTCCCTTTGATTTGTTGAAATGACAATCTCATAGGTTGAAGAATCTTTTTCTTCATCATATTTCAAACATAACTCTTTGACCATGTTTTTAATTTTTTTTGAGATGTCAATCTCCCTTGCTAGAGAATCCCTCTCTATTATATGCATAGGCGATTGGGGTAATTGCTTCAAAATTTCTCCCAAAAATTCACATGCTAATAAAAAAACAAAAATGAAAAAAAATTATCCATGTCTCCAGAAGATGAACAATGAAACAAAATGAGTAATCCTTGATGTCGAAATTTTAGTCCAAGTCTTGTGGCATGCCAAAACACAAGAATTAGTCTCTCAAACTGACACAATACCAAAGACTAGTATGTCTGCCCAATTCATCTTCACACTAGTACCAACATTAATTCTTCACACATTTAGTTTTGTTCATACTATTCATGAATTAGCACCATCTGCTGACTGTTTGAGAGAAATTTTCTATAAATAGGAAATAAATTAGCCAAACATTGCATACAATTGACAAGGCAGTGAAGGCAATGGCAGCTACAAGAAGCACGCCTTACTCTAAA
The DNA here is from genome assembly GCF_030272615.1 of Cryptomeria japonica. Lineage (NCBI taxonomy): Eukaryota > Viridiplantae > Streptophyta > Pinopsida > Cupressales > Cupressaceae > Cryptomeria > Cryptomeria japonica. The sequence continues at coordinate 390,959 of NW_026728942.1, forward strand.
AAGAAGAAGTTGGTTGCTAAAGACTATGCTCCCAAGACCTTGGACCGGGAAATCAAATTGGACATTCCTCTTAATGTCCTAAAGGAGAAGCGGGGGACTCTGCCTAAAGATGTGGATAATTGTTTACAAAAGGAAAGTTCTCTAGTGAATCTGCTGATGGAAGTGACTAGAAGCCAAGAGAACTACTGGAAGTGGGTGTGGAAGTTGATTGACAACATCAAAGAGGGGATTAAGGAGATAATTGATATCTTCACTGATTCACCTGAGCCTAGCAAAATAGAGAAGGTCATGATCATGACCCAGAACCTTTCCCGTGATGTCGAGGTTATGAAATGTAAACATGAGCAAAGAATTGAGAAGTTTGAGCAGTCTATGGAAGAGATCAAGAATAACCATAGCAATCTGGTTGACATAAGCAAGGAGGCCATGAATAATAGTATGGAGGGGCTGGAAAATATCAATGCCATGGTGGCGGAGTATAGATCCAATCCTATTGATAGTGATCCTGTTGACAGTAACAGAAAGAAAGATTTGGGCGGTGTTGTTGGTGGAAATAAAACTACAGGCCCTAGTTCTAGGACAAGAAGCAGGAGAAGCAATAAGGATACCTCCAGGTTCATTATGAAGGAATTGGAGGAAATCAACAAGGATACCATCCAGAAAAACAAGGAGCTAGTGCACTCACTTAATTGAGTGTTTGTCTGTGTTTTGTTTTGTTGCCCATTATTTCTTTTTGCTTTTGTGTTCGGTCTGAGGTGTTCCCTTGTTTTGATGTTGGTTTTTGTTTGGTTGGCTAATGGCCAAATTCTCTAAAACTCTTGGTTTCGGGTCCATGTAAAACCCATTTATCTTTATCAAAAACTAGTAGCCTACAAATTAAATTTAATTTGCTACAATTTCTAATCCTAAATATTTTCTAAATTATCCTAATAACCTATTCAAATTTTATGTGAATTTTCTTAACTCTATTTTCTGAAATTTTTGTTGCCACTTAGAGGCCTAGTTTGGCCTATCATGATCCTATGCTAACCCTTATGCTAATTCATTATGGACTACTAGGGAATGTAATAGAACCATGAGCTTGTTGAGAGTTTGGACTTGTTGAGGAATTGATATTAGCAATGACAATGGTTTCTAGAACCAATGACTAGGCATAAAATGGCCATTTATCCATTTTTTTCCAAAATTAAACTAGGAGTACCCATTTACAGACCAAAATCAAATATTATGTATATTGAAGGATAATTTATTAGAAAACTATAACATCGATGAATGCAAATCTTTCTCACCAATTGATCTAAGGTAGTGCATTGTTATTCTATTATGATGGTAATTTTTACTAGACTGAGCATTGCCCTTTGTAGTAATTCCAATACATCTAAACTAGTTCTAAATCTTAGATTGATTTACAATAATGTGTTGGAAAATGCACACTCCAATGAGAAATTGTAGGTGATTGAAGGTATTGTCATTGATGGCAACCTTGCAATCATGTGATACCGGCAGGCAGACACAGGCACCAACACCAGCACACTCTACACCGGCACACAGAACACCGACAACAAAAAGGAAGAATACCAACATCCTGGCCGACAACAATTTTGTATTAATGTATTTTGTAATTAATTGTAAAATCTTTTGTAAGCTGACATAGCAGATTATAATATTAGTCATATATGTATGAGATCATTGTAGATCATTTTGTAGATAGGAGATAGGATGTGAAGTATGGAAAAGTAATAGCAGACCTAATATGTGAATTATTGGTTAAGGGTTTATGTTGTAACAGAGCTTAAACTGGTACTGAATCTGGCATAGGGGATGCTAATTGGAAGTAGTACAAGACACTGGATTAGTATAATCCATTTTTGTAAGTCAGTGTGACTTCTTTTGTAATTGAGCAATGAGCTCTATGCACTTGGCCTTCCTGCATTTGCAGGCCCCTATTATAAGAGTAATATTCCCTTATTGGCTAGTAAGCGAATATTGTGGGTCATAAATCCCATTGAGGTTTTTCCCACACCGGGTTTCCTCGTTAAAATACTGTGTTATGGTGTGCTTCTCATGTTGTTGTTATTGTTCTTATTTACTACATTATTTCTAGTTTACCGGTACTCAAGTTTAATATGCTTTTCATGTTTTAAATCAAGTAATTTGATATACCGGTTAGATATTGATTCACACCCCCCCCCCCCCCTGCCTCTTAGTATCTTTGGGAATCCTAATAATTGGTATCAAATCCTGGTCCTCTATTTTCAAAAGCCTAACAACTTGAGGAAAATCTTGTCACCGGTAGAGATGGAAAACTTGAGAAAGCAATTGGAAATAACTCTTACAAACTATGATGTAGAAAAAGTAAAGAATATCAAACTTGAGGATGATCTGAAGGCTGCTCAGGATTTTATTCAAGCACTTCAAGAGAATTTTACTATTGCAAGGAACACGAGTAGAGAACTTTGTGAAAAGATGCAGAATGAGGAAAATGAAAAGGAAACTCTCAATGATTTGGGAAACAAGCTAAGATAAGAAATCAGTACAACAAAGATTGAGATATAGGATATGACTATGAGATTCTGTAAAGAAATTGAAGACAGAAAGAAGAATGAAGAAGACTTGGTTAGAAGACTAAATGATGCTGGAAATGAAAACACAAGACTCAGTCATGAAAATGATATGTTGAAGACAGATCTAATGCACACACAAAATGATAGAACTGAACTCATGAGATAGAAAGGAATCTTGGAGAATGAACTAACTACTGCAAATCAACATAAGGAGAAATTCAAGAAAAGTTTAGAATAACTTGGTGACATGCTGAAGAATCACAAACCTAATGGTGATACAAATGGCCTTGGTTTTTAAGTTGGTGAAAGCTCTGGTACTGCAAACAATCATGATCATAGCAAACCAGTAAGACAACCTACTGCTTACAAATTTAATGGCAAATGCTTTAACTGTAACAAGTATGGTCATAGAGAAAATCAGTGTAGATCTAGAAATCATCAGAATACTAATACACCCACCGGTCAATGTTCTAAATGCAACAAAGTTGGTCATAATTCAGAAAATTGTAGAATGAATTTAAGATGTTATATTTGTGGAAGATTTGGACACTTGTCTAATCAATGTAGAACACATACCGGCATACGATATGGGAAATCTATTTAGAAGAACAATGTGACTTGTTATGCCTGTAACAAAATTGGACATATTGCAAAATTTTGTAGAAGTAAGGCATCACCGGCAAATACCAAAGGTCCTAGTTTGAAAGGTAAAGAAAAGGTTGAAGAGGTAAAGCAAGAATTCTCAAAACAATGGATCAGAAAGTCAGATTAGAATGTTGAAGGGAATGCCCCTCCACCAGCCGAATAGAGTAACACTCCACCAATAGGAGACTCTTCATCTAACTGAAGGAAAATCCTTCGGGGCTTTAGCAACAAAATGAAAACATGCTATTATTCCCTCGGTTGATGGTGAGAAGTTAAAATTACTTCTATACCGGCAGATGAGTTAAGTTGTGACTTAATTGGTGAGCATTAAATGTGGTAGTTGGAGAAAATAACATTATAAAGCAAATGTTTTGGCTCCTTTTTCATTCACCGAGCATTCAAATCTTTGAGAGCATGAAAATTCCCAAGTGAAGGCAAAACAAGTGAAAAAGTGAAGCAATCCATCAAAGAATTCATCCATAAGGAAGATTGAGGTATTTATAGCTATGGCATCTTCATCCACTCCTGAATTTATTGCAAACCCTATTGTTGTTGAGGTTATTAAGCGCCCTAGACCTGTATTCCAAATGGTTCCCAAAATTGCAAAGAAAGATGATAGCATAGGTGCATTTTCTCAAATTCCTAAGGGAGTAGTATATACTAAAGATGCTAGGATGTATATACATTATCATATTGAGGAATTTAGTGATGATGAGATCAAGAATATGTATAAGACTATGATTTGTGATGAGCTTGGAAATGTCAAGCCGGAACATAAAATAGTGGAAACCCTAGGTTTTACTGAAATCCTTAGTATCTCAGATTTTCCCAAGGATATCATAAGGATTGTGTTAAGCAGAGTACATGGTGAATTTTTCTGGTTAGATTCAATTCATAAAACTACAAAAGAAGCGGTAAAAATTGTAACAGGGTTACCCTCCACCGGTAATAGACCTGACAAAACAAAGAAGGTCTCAAATGACACAGTGATAAACCTAACCAGTGCAACATTTGATAAAAGGTCTTTAAGGGTAAACGATGTAAAAGACATAAATGTCAGATTTATCAGTATGATCTTAGGTTATAAGGCTACACATGCAATTAGGTTGAGCTCAGTTTCTAGTCTATGTATCAAAAGTGCCTATGATATAGTTAATGATAATGCAAGGATAGATGTATGTGAACGACTCAAAGATGAGTTGATAGACAATCTAGGAAAGATTAAAAGAGATAAGAAAGGAAAATTCAGATTTGGAAATTTCCTTGTTTGTCTGATGTTGTACATAACAAAACAAGTACCCGGTATTGGTGCAAGAGATTTTGGTTTTGACATTCCAATAGGAAAACAACTATTGGATCTATTGAACAATATGGGAGAAAACTGAGAGAAAAACCTAAATGAACATTTTCAAGCATTGAAGAATCACATGAAAACTAGAGTAAGACTGTCACAAGCTATTGTGGATAAATATCAGAAGGAAATTTGTTTTGTGATCAAGAAAGATGAAATCAGGATGGAGGCAGTTGTCCCTAGAACTATCTGGGTAACTGAAATGGGCTATGAAATAGATGACAATATCATTGAAACTTATGCAAAAGCCCTCCTTGAAGCACCAAATGAACCTACTAAGGAAGTTTTTGGAAATGCTGAAACAATAGAAAGTGGAATTTAATCAAGGAAAAGGATTAAAAAGGTTGAAGCAACCGTAAGGAAAGGAACCCGACAGGCTAAAGCAATCAAGGAAGATGTTTTGAGACAAACTGGTATAAGTGAAAGTGAGTTGGAAGCACCTCAATTGGAAACTCATCTTTCATCGGTTGGAACTTCTTCTGAGAGTGATATACCGACAATATTTAAAAGGGTAGAAAGGAAAAGAAAACCCACACTAGTACCCTCTCCTACACCAAAAAGAACCAGACAAAAACAACAAGCAGTAAGGCCCCCAACAAAGAAAATGACTCCTAAGAAGGAGAAGGTAAAACAAGATATCGCTCCAATAGACAAACTTCTTAGTAAAATTATAAAGGATGGCAAGTTGAAGAACATCAACAAAATATACAATACACTATTAGCTAATGATAAGGAAAGCATAGAGAACAGTGTAATTTTACACTTAGATATATACAAGAAATTTTTGATGGAAGTTGTTGATGAAATTCCAAATGATCTGTATAGGAGACTTGAAGCTAGAAGGTTAGCCATCACTGAGCTGGACAAGAAAATTAAGATTGAAAAACTACTTGCAGTACATCCAGTCAACTCAACTGATGAAATTGATAAACTAATCAGTGAAGCAAACTGGACAATATTCTCTAATGCTCATAGGCATGTAGCACTGATGGCAGGTAAAGTAAAGGAAGTCTTTGAGGAAACAACAGATGCATGGGATATATTCTTTGTGGAAAAAGAAAAATAGGAAGAATTACTCAGACCAAAAACTATTAAAGCATATCAAAAGGACAGAGATAAGGGGAAAGGTAACGTAGGTGGACCTCCAAGCCTTAAAATAACTGACAATATGCCCCCACCTCTTTTAAATATTCCATCGGTAGATACTACTGACAGTCAACTGGCCACAGAGAGTATGAAGACTCCACTAGAGGATACAAATCGTGAGTCTAAAATTTTGTATACTGTGAATGTAGACACCCAAGAAGTAAATGTTGTGGTTGATAGAGAAACCACTGAAGATAAGGAGGAAGATGTGACTACCAAGTCACCGGCTGCAGAGGTTAAGATAAGCATAGAAAAACCTACATAAGCAGAACAACCGGCTGAGGATACCACTGAGAAACCATCTGAAGAACCGACAAAAGAGAGTTCAGAGGTACAAACTGAGTCTACATATCAGAAACCAATAGTTGAAAGCTTAGAAAAACCTTCTGAGACATAGATAAAGAAACCGAAACAGGTACATGTTGAAGCACAGGTTCAGACAGAGACAGTGCCACCAGCCCAAACTGAAAAGCATAAACCTTTGTTTGTAGAAATGCAAACACAAACTGACCTACCAAAGGTCGAATCAAGTAACGTGATTAACACAACTGGTAGAATGCCTATTGTAAAGACTGTTGGACAAACATCTAGTACATCTATGGTAGAATTCAGACCTACAAATATAACAGAGGTCTTGTTGGATTCAATAAAGAAGATCATAGAATGTAATGCACAAGCCTATAAGGCTATTGATGATACAATTCCAATTCTTAAATTAATAGCACCAAAGTGCATTGTTGATAATAAGGATTCTTTAGGTCAACTAGACACATTGTCTAAGTTCATCACCGACAACATATTGACTATTGATCAAATAAATGAGGATACATTAAAGGAAATAATGATTAAAGAAAAAGAGAAATTCTTTGAGGAAATTGTGAAGAAGAACAAGGAGAAAATGGATACCCTATTGTCGGAACTTAGAGAAATAATTTTTGACTTCAAGAAACTATATAGGGACACTTGTAAGACAAATATTTTAACAAAAGACCTTGACAAAGAAATCAGCAAAGCACAAGACAAGATTAACAATATTGCTGACAATCTGATAGGATCATCAGACTCATTTTTTGAGATAGAAAAGAAGATTGCAGAGCTAGAAGAGAAAATCAAGAAGTTAGAGAATGACAAACATAGAATAAAGGATAAAGCAAAAGACTTGAAATGCAGACTTGGTCCAAGACTAGAATACCTCATTTCTTTGAGAAAAGAAATATCTGAGGCTCTGGTTCCTGGACTGAAGACACCGGCAGAGAAAATGCACATACTCACCAGTATAGTGCAGAGAACACAAGAGGCAATAAAAGATGACAAAACATTTAGTAATGGTATAAATTTGATTTTGACAGATATCTTTCAGATTGTAACCCATCGGTTACAAGAATCCAAGTAGGACTCCTCTGACAGCGAATGATAACCTTTGTCATTGATATCAAAGGGGGAGTAGTGTGATGAGAAAAATGGTCAGAAGGAAGTAGAGATTATCTGCTCAGGGGGAGCACACATTTTTGGACATACAATTTTTTTGGCAAATAATTTTTGGACTTCAGTTTTTGGATGCATTCTTGAATTTTTCTCATGAGTGTTGTCATCAATGCTAAAGGGGGAGATTGTTGGCAAATGCACACTCCAATGAGAAATTGTAGGTGATTGAAGGTATTGTCATTGATGGTAACCTTGCAATCATGTGATACCGGTAGGCAGACACAGGCACCAGCACCGACAGACTCTACACCAACACACAGAACACTGGCAGCAAAAGGGAAGAATACTAGCATCCCGATCAGCAACAATTTTGTATTAATGTATTTTGTAATTAATTATAAAATCTTTTGTAAGCCGACATGGTGGATTGTAATATGACTCATATATGTATGATCTCGATCATTGTAGATCATTTTGTAGACAAGAGATAGGATGTGAAGTATGGAAAAGTAATAGAAGACCTAATATGCGAATTATTGGTTAAGGGTTTATGTTGTAATAGAGCTTAAGCCAATATTGAACCTGGCATAGCATATGCTAATTTGAAGCAGTACAAGACACTGGATTAGTATAATCCATTTTTGTAAGTCAGTGTGACTTCTTTTGTAATTGAGTAGTGAGCTCTAAGCACTTGGCCTTCCTGCATGTGTAGACCCCTATTGTAAGAATAATATTCCCTTATTGGCCACTAAGTGAATATTGTGGGTCACAAATCCCACTGAGGTTTTTCCCACACCAGGTTTCCTCGGTAAAATACTGTGCTATGGTGTGCTTCTCATGTTGTTTTTATTGTTCTTATTTACTGCATTATTTCTGGTTTACTGGTACTCATGTTTAATATGCTTTTCATGTTTTAAATCAAGTAATTTGATATACTGGTTAGATACTGATTCACCCCCCCTCTCAGTATCTTTGGGAATCCTAACATAATGGTATTGTGACCATTCAACCAGCACAAATTGGAGGGAAAATAGTACTAGACATATTCCTTAAGGTCTTGAACTTTAGCATTATATTTATTAAAACAAGCCACACCAAGCTCAATAAAAGCTAAATATAAATTTGAGGATTCTTAATTTCTCTCTATAAGAGCCTATTTTCATACTTATGTGCACAAAAATAAGATTTATAGGTTGCCCCCTAATGAAAAGAAACACAAACTCAATCTAAACATAACAAATAAAACTTGTAACAATCAATAGAAGAGGATTATGACCTAAGGAAACTTGAAGAAATTATAATATATTTGTATTTTTGTAGTGAACATGTCAGTTCTTTTATGCAAGTGTAGAGATTACATCTCCTAAGGTTAAAAATGATTTATTTTTGGTTCTTGTGCTTCAAATTCTAATGTTCATATGCAATTAAAAAAAATTAAGTAGAGAAAGCTACTGAAGAAGAATTCAAAGATAATCTAGGGAGATGAACACAAAATTTAATAAATACAATTTTAAGTTTGTTAAACAATGCAAAGGGTCCAAAAAAGAGGTGAAACTCTTAAGCTAATTAGACTGTTGATGACTCATTATTTGAATATTCTTAATTAAAAATTTTACTTTTTTTGAATTGCATATATCAATTTTAAATATCTTGCTCATCTAAGCTTCAACATGAGACCAATACAAGCTCCTTACAACAAAACACACTAGAAATCACTAGTTGAAGATCAAGAGGTGTTACTTAGAAATCCACTTTTATCTAGAAACTAACTCCACATTAGATGCCAACTATGGAAGACCAAGTGTCACAACTTAGAATTCCACTTTAGATGTCCCTATGGAGAATTGAACTTGAGTCCCCACAATGGGAATTCAACATTTTAATAAATCAAGTTCAACACCTTCGACTAAATTTTACATTTCAACTTTGCAAAAGATACATATTTGATTCACATACAAAAAATTCTATATTATAATTTGTCAATATGTACAAAAAGTAATAAGTGCTTAGAAAACTTCAATTTGTTAGTATTTTCCTGACAATAGTTACAAATAAATTACATATTTGAAAATTAGAAACAAAACCCTACTTTTCATATCTATTTTTATAATATGTTGATCAATATCTTGTCTAGAAGTATTTCGAATGCTTACCTCAACTCTAACAGACACTAATTTTCACAAAAGAAAGATACCGCTATTTTGGCCAAAAAGTGGGTCTATTATCTTGGACTTACCCACCACTTATTTTTTAAAGGAACTCAATATCTTAAGGGTTTGCAATGTACTATTACATTTTAAATAATGTAAATGGAGAGTTGGATGGATATTTTTAACTTTTGCAACCATTACAATGATCGACCAAGCTATGATGTAACTTTGTAGATATAAAGTTCAATAGAAAAAAAAAATGAATTCAACATATATCTATTATTTATTCAATTTCTATTACATCATGATTTGCTTCAATATAGAGATTCTATTTTGATCCGCATAAACAAAACAAAAAGATAGTATTTTATAGAGATTGCAACTTCTAAAACACAACAATTCACTACATCACAAATAAGAAAACTTCTAAAATGTACAAATTATCATACATGAAATTTTACCAAAATTACTAAAAACATTAATTTAGAATCTATCTTTAGAAATTCCAACTGCATTCTTGATATTACTAAAAACATTAATTTAGAATGTCTCTTTAGAATAATTTTTCTTAGCACATGTATGTATTTTGTATTTTACTTTTGACTTATTCCCTTTGCTTGGTTGAAATGTCAATCTCATAGGTTGAAGAATCTTTTTCTTCATCATATTTCAAACATAACTCTTTGACCATGTTTTTAAATTTGTTTTGAGATGTCAATCTCTTTTGCTAGAGAATCCCTGTCTATTATATGCATAGAAGATTGGGATAATTACTTCGAAATTTCTCCCAAAAATTCACGTGCTAAAAAAAAACAAAAAAATGAAAAAAAAATCTTCATGTATCCAGAAGATGAACAACGAAACAAAACGAGTACTCCTTGATGTGGGAATTTTAGTCCAAGTCTTGTGGCGTGCCAAACATGAATTTTTCACACGTTTAGTTTCGTTCATACTACTCATGAATTAGCAGCATCTGCTGACTGTTTGAGAGAAATTTTCTATAAATAGGAAAGAAGCACACTTGTGCTACTTCTGCTGGTTGGAGTTAGCGTGAGTTGTTTTAGCTTTCTGTTTTCTGCGTTTCAGTTGTTTAGTTGTTTTAAGTCTAGTTTAGTTGTGGAGGATACAAGAAAAAGTGATACGTAGGCATGGTTTAATATTTCATGCAATTACTTTGGTTGGCGGCGCTAGCAGCAACGTTGCGGAGTTGCAGCGTGAGCGGTGGCGAGAGAAGCTTCTAGAAGTCTCTATACCTCAAACCCTGGTGGCTCGTCTCTCCCCTCTTTCTCTAACTCAGATGCACAAGATGATTGACGCTACTTCTTTCGATGCCAACGAATTCTGCCACTCTGCCGGTTTGATTTGCCGTGAAGACGTGGATTTTCTGACGAAAGCGGGTGGTTCAAGTTTTGCGAACGCCAATGCCGAACTTGAGGAGGTCAAGGAAAACGTGTTTTTTGACAAGAAAGAGCTGCGGGAGTCGGGGGAAATGATATTACCGGATCTTAGCCCTTGCAAAAATTTGGGCGCATTTTTGCCCAGAGAGTTAGCACAGATGATGCCGCCATTTTCCACTGCAAATGTTTCTCAGATTCTGAATTTGTTGGGCATCTCGAGCGAGTCAAATATGTCCCGCATCATGGAGAGCACGTTGGAGTTGTGCGAGGAAAAGGGCGAAGAAGGAGAAGTGAAGAGGTGCAGCACATCCGTTGAGGGCATGGTGGAATTCGTGGCCTCTCTTTTTGGATCTGACGTGGACTTGCTTACTGACACGTCAGTTGTTGGATCCGGTCAGCGGGTTAAGGTTACGAAAGTGAGTAAGAGGGAGAATATTGTGGGAGGTAAACCACCCGTAACGTGTCATATCTTTGCGTTTCCTTACGGAGTGAGTTATTGTCATTCTATCAAGGGTAGTGAGGTATTTGATCTGCAGCTGGAAGTTGTGCAGGGGAATGAGAAGGTTAGGAGGAACGCTACAGCAGTGTGTCATTATTTTTCAGATGGAGCGGGAGGAAATCAGGCTTCTTGTCATCCAGTTTTCGGGGAGATGTTACTCTGGATGCCTAGGCCTAAGGGTGACTAGTTATTGCTCAAGTATAATATGGGTGGTCCTTATTACTATATGAATCTCTTCAAAAGACGTTTATAAAAAATGGGACAAAAAGTTGCATGTCCTATCTGAATTTTAATAAATGACGATTTCCAAATTTGTTTGTTGAATGTTTCTCGAATATCTATTTATTTTTATTTTATTGTTTTGTATATAATTTAAATTTCAAAATTTGTGTTTGTCATGTTCTTAAATATTCTTTTAGATTGAAAAGAAATTAAAATGAGTTGAATCAATTTACAAAATAATGTTTTAAATTATTAGAAACAATTATTTGTATAACTTAATAAGATATGTTTTTTTTTTAATTTTTTAAAGAAATTAACTATTAAAATATGTAATTAAAAAATATCTATTATTGAAACCAACGATTTTTAAATAGTTTGAGAAATAGAAAAGAAAGTAAAAATTCTAAACAAGTTTTAGAGAATTTTAAACAAACACGAAATGAAGGGCATTTTTATATCTCTTTGCATTTTTTTCGTACCTCCTTCTTCTCCTCTGTAAAGAGACTATTATTACTTCAAATCTAAAAAATAATTGTGAAAAAGATGTTCTTAATTCCAAAGAAACTCTCATCTATCTTTTAGCTAGATCCCAAATACATTTCTTTTAAAAATGGTCACAATAAAGAGGATACATATGAATCTCCTTGAATAGGGCTTACTTGGATAAAGTGCAGGTTTGAACATGCACATAATTGATGATGACTCTACCTTCCCAAATCCTTGAGTTTGGCTTGGTTTATAGTTGAATCCTCATCAATAATAATTAATACTACCAAATATATCTAGTATAAAATTCGGTTATGATAAGGAGACAATTGATGCTAAGAAGTCCATTGGGTATCAAGGGTCTATCACTTCTTTCTTTAGCAAGAGAACCATCTCTATTTCGTGGACTTCCAACCTCAATACTTGTGAAAATAATGGAGATTTATGGCATATATTATAATTATTTTAATAATATTATAACTTGTTAATTATCTTAATTTTAATGTGTAATTGATTATTTCCATTGTTAATAATTAAATAATTTTGGGAGAAAACTGACATTAAACTTTTGGGGAAAACATTTATAAGAATAATATGAGAAGTATGCATTAGATTTAAATGCATATGATATAATCTACAAGATGTAAACAATGGTATGTGAAAGTTATCTCATAACTCTAGTATATATGCACTAATAGTTCCCAAAAATAAAAAATAATTTTTCTAAAACCATGGTATCATGTAAAATCCAAATTTTAACTGTGGAGATTATGCTTAAAGAATTGTAAACAAATTGGCATTACATGGGATTAAAAATATTCTTCACTTATTCCTCTAACAACCTAAGAATGAGAATGCACCTAAAATTAATTGAAAGTCAATTGTAACCCCCACTATGTGCTCGAGGTCTCATTCATATGCATGTAGAGACTAATGCCAATATTCTAGGGAATTTTTAGTCGTAAATTATTTTTCTAATTACACCTTAATTGTAATAGTTTTCGATGACGAGTTTAGTAGTATTCTATTTTCCCAAATAATTAATTATATCTCCCTCTAGAATGATAACCTTAAATTATTGGGTTGAGTGAATGAAACAACTCAATTGTTTTACCAACTTAATATTATTAAGTTATTAGTACTTCCTAGGTCAATCAATACTCTTGCTTGTGTAACTACAAGATAATGGACTCACCTTAAAGGGGAAAATGGGTAGAAATGCAATATGACTAAATTTTTTTTTATACAATTAATATCTATTATAAATGAGAATGTCTTGTTTTTAAATATATAACTTTAAAAAAAGAAAAACCAATTTTTATAATTATCTATATTAATTTTTAAACACGAAATGTTAGAAATACTAAAATGAAATATTATTCTATTTTCTAATGAGTTTATTTTTTACTTTTTTAATTTAAAAAATTATGTGTGACCAATCTAAATATCATTATTTATATAATAAAATTTAACAATTTCATGAACTACAATTATTTTAGATCAAATTATGTGGCTTGCGCATGAGGGATTTTAAATTTACACCTTAATAAAATATTTTTCCTAAAGAAATATTGAGATAATATTTGATATATAGTATTATTGAAATCTGAAGAACTTTGGATGATCAATTTTAGTAATTTATAGACATTTCTTACGATAAATTTATAATATTTTAATTTGAAATATATATTTTATTGATTCTATGTGAAATATTGATAGACTAAGCACAGTTATCTAGTCATTCACTACCTTGATCAACTTATTTTTACGTTCAAATAATTTTTGGTGGTGATTTTTAAAATCTTATTATTTTTTGATCTTTTGTGATAAAAAATTCTTAATGATACTCTCACTAACTCTTTTATTTTTTAAAAATCACCTTTCCTAAGAAGGTTAAAAGAATATCCCAATTCATTGTGAATTTAGTTTTATAAGGGAGCTACACCTTTCAAACTTATAATACCCCAATTCATTTTTAACATTTAATTTTGTTTTACAAGGGAGTTATTATATACAAAATATATAGTCAATGACGCATTTTGATCCCTAGGTAGGCAATAGTCTTCTCCCACTCCTTAATAACTATGACAAAGAAAAATACTTAAGGCTAGCTCATTGAGATATAACATATATTCTACACATACCACACTAGATTAGCTAACACCAAAGGATTTAAGGGAGGATTCAAAACATATTGTTTTTTATATGACATTTATGGAACTAGTATGCACAAATCTCTCTTCACGAAAATTTATAGTACTCCAAGCAAAGGTTGTGTCATAGTCCAATCCTTTGTTAGAGAGTCAATTGAACTAGAGTCTCCTCTTTCTAGTTCTACCCATCCTTATAACAATTATTTCATCCCTCCCTCTAAACTCAAAAATATCTAAATAGAAGAACACCAAATAGTTTGAGAAAATATAAGGCATCACTATAAAGAACTTCTAATAATAAAAACATAAAATGAAGCTCTCTAAATATAGGCCACTCACCAAAACATGAATTACCCACAATATTGTGCTCTCCTCTTATATTTGAACACTAATCTTACTTATTCCTTTGATTAAGTCGTTATAAGAATCATTTATCTTGAATGGTGTCATTTGTGATCATTTGTTGCTCCTTGAAATGTATGTTCATAGATTTTTTAAAAATTCACATGGCTCAAGTGATGCAAATAATCAAATGTCACATAAGCTTTATAAATATTTCCTCATATATGTAGAAATTTCTTGTCGTGATGACCATTTGTGCTGAAATATGTTTTTTTAACTTATTCATGTGAGTCATATATATTGCATAAAAATTTACTTTGGTTTCCTTAATGAAATTGTCCAATTCAAAATTTGATTTTAGTAATTTATCCAACCTACTGCTACATAGGATTAGATCCACTCTATACTCCCCTATGATAGATGTGAATAAAAATATGTAGAATTCAACTTACCAATAATCTAATGGTTTCATCTTGCCAACATTTTCAAGTACAAGAAGTGATAAGAATTGTTCAAGGGCTTTGAAACTATTCAATTTATCCTTGATAATTGTATCAATTCATAGTTAAAATTACCCTTGCAAATATGTAACCAAACTATGAAATTAGAAAAACAATTGAGCATAATTGTTGATACGTCAATCTCACTTCTTAATAGTTGTCTCTTTTATACATTTTTTTCATACTCCATGCTTACTCATGGTTGAAAAATTTGCAACATGAGCAAAGATC
The DNA here is from genome assembly GCF_030272615.1 of Cryptomeria japonica. Taxonomy (NCBI): domain Eukaryota; kingdom Viridiplantae; phylum Streptophyta; class Pinopsida; order Cupressales; family Cupressaceae; genus Cryptomeria; species Cryptomeria japonica. The sequence goes on from NW_026728942.1 coordinate 406,070, forward strand.
TTAAAGGATGAAACAAACTGGTATGAAAAATTCCTATTGATCTTATACCTTGGCTCAATGATTAATTACTTTGTAATTTGATTTTCTTTGGGTCCATGTACCATGAAAGATTGTAAAGAACCAATGGTGCAACATTATGAAGTGAATGCATGTGTCCTAGATTTATTTTGTTCAAAATTCCTTAAAATCTCTTTACAATTTTTACCTCCTTTCTAATTAGACAAGCTATTTCAAATAGTTATTTCAATAAGAGAATTTTTTAATTTTAATATTTTCATAAGTTATTTCCTTAAAAGAAAAAACTATGCATGGTAAACTTTTTAACATGATTGGTGACGTTGGCACAACATGCCCTTCGGCTCCACGTGAAATTCTTTTGACCTCGAGCTATGAACCGGTGAAGCAACAAATGGAGGACCTCTTCCCCACACTTCACTTGATCAAACCGACGAGCACAATGGCCCAGTGAAAACACAAGGCATGCGAGCTTAGTGGCCCAGTAGGGATTTGAACCTTGGCGGTTGTTTCACATCCAACAAAGTGTTTTAACCATGACACAACATGCCTGAAGTCATAATTTTTTTCCATTTCAATATATGCACTTGAACGATATCATGAAAGCATGATGAACACAAATTTCAAAAGCTATTTGATATGCAATATAACAAAATAAAAATTAACACATATGTCAATGGGCTTTTGGTCTGTTAACGAAATTGAAAGGTTCTTAATCAACACTAATTGAGATTCAAATTATATAAAAATTTATTCATTTATTATTATTTATATTTATTAATCAGAAATATTGATATAGAAAGTTATATTCCCTTCAATCTTTGAAACAACTTTAAGTCCCATTACAGCATTAATTGTAAATCTCTTTTCAGTGAGAAAGCAAGGCACTACTACAGTATACATTCATATGGTGATAAGAACCATCCATATTATAATTGTGAACTACTAATAACTAGTCACGCTTAGGCCTTAGGCGTCCAAAGCAACATCTCCCCGAAAACGGGATGACAAGCTGCCTGATTTCCTCCCGCTCCATTAGACAAATAATGACATACTGCTGTAGCGTTCCTCCTAACCTTCTCATTCCCCTGCACTACCTCCAACTGCAGATCAAATACCTCACTTCCCTTGATAGAATGACAATAACTCACCCCGTAAGGAAACGCAAAGTTATGACACGTTACGGGCGGTTTACCTCCCACCATATTCTCCCTCTTACTCACTTTCGTAACCCTAACCCGCTGATCGGATCCAACAACTGACGTGTCAGTAAACAGGTCCACGTCAGATCCCAAACGAGACACCACAAATTCCACCATGCCTTCAACGGAGGTGCTGCACGTGTGCACTTCTCCTTCTTCACCCCTTGCCTCGCACATCTCCAACGTGCTCACCATGCTGCGGGACAAATTCGACCCGCTCGAGATGTTCAACAAATTCAGAATTTGAGAAACATTTGCAGTAGAAAACGGCGGCATCATCTGTGCTAACTCGCTGGGCAAAAATGAGACCAAATATTTGCAAGGGCTAAGATCCGGTAATATCATTTCTCCCGACTCCCGCAGCTCCTCTTTGTCGAAGAACACGTGCTCCTCGATCTCCCCAAGTTCGGCATTGGGGTTCGCAAAATTTGAACCAGCTCTCGCAGGAAAACTCACGTCTTCACTGCATATCAAACCGGCGGCGCCGCAGAATTTGTGGGCAGCGAAAGAAGCAGCGTCTATCTTCTTCAGCCCCGCCGCCAAACTCTGCAGCTCTGTTAGAGAAAGAGGGGAGAGACGGGCCGCGAGGGTTTGGGGTATAGCGACTTCTGGAAGCTTCCCTCGCCACCGCTGACGCTGCAACTCAGCAACGTTGCTGCTAACGGCACCGACCTGATGGAGCCATGAAATAATTGCCTGAAATAATAAGTCATGCCCACGGTATCAGTCTTCCTTGCATGCTCAATTACTTCACAGCTTAAAAAAAGATAAAAACAAGTAAACAACTACAAACTAGAAAAGAGAAAGTTTATCGTCCTTGAAAAAGAACTCACGCTAACTCCAACCAGCAGGAGTAGCAGAAATGTGCTTCTTGTCGCCATTGCCTTCACTGCCTAATTTTGGCCCATTTCTTCTCTATTTATAAGAAAGTTTTCTCAAACAGTCAGCAGATGCTAATTCTTATTCTTTAATTACGTAGTCTAATAATTAAAATTAAATAACTATTTAATATTTTATAAATATAATATTTAAATAACCCAAGACAGAAGTAAATGTGTTTAAATGAAAGGTTGTAGATTTAGGAAAGCGTGGTGGTACTGTGTTAGTTTTGGACCACATTTTTATTATCATTATGGAGATTAGTTCTTATGCTTTGACACGCA